>NW_026525669.1:0-300000 GCF_943734725.1 Anopheles marshallii | reverse complement strand
GGCTAAAAAATGATGTTTTGGTGAGTTTTTGAAAAAATGACTTGTCAAAGTCAAGTTTTAATAGGCAGTTCCACACAAGTTTGACTAGTTACAATGAAATTTTGGTTTGCAGAAAAGTTTCAGAAATCGATCTTGAAATGCACTTTTCATTCTTTTGGGGGCTAAAAAATGATGTTTTGGTGAGTTTTTGAAAAAATTATTTGTCAAAGTCGAGTTTAAATAGGCAGCTTGCATACAAGTTTGACTAGTTACATTGAAATTTTGGTTTGCAGAAAAGTTTCAGAAATCGATCTTGAAATGCACTTTTCATTCTTTTGGGGCCTAAAAACGATGTTTTGGTGAGTTTATGACAAAATTATTTGTCAAAGTCAAGTTTTATTAGGCAGCTTGCATACAAGTTTGACTAGTTACATTGAAATTTTGGTTTGCAGAAAAGTTTCAGAAATCGATCTTGAAATTCAATTTTCGTTATTTTGGGGGCTAAAAAATGATGTTTTGGTGAGTTTTTAAAAAAATTATTTGTCAAAGTCGAGTTTTAATAGGCAGCTTGCATACAAGTTTGACTAGTTACAATGAAATTTTGGTTTGCAGAAAAGTTTCAGAAATCAATCTTGAAATGCAATTTTCATTATTTTGGAGGCTAAAAAATGATGTTTTGGTGAGTTTTTGAAAAAATGACTTGTCAAAGTCAAGTTTTAATAGGCAGTTCCACACAAGTTTGACTAGTTACAATGAAATTTTGGTTTGCAGAAAAGTTTCAGAAATCGATCTTGAAATGCACTTTTCATTCTTTTGGGGGCTAAAAAATGATGTTTTGGTGAGTTTTTGAAAAAATTATTTGTCAAAGTCGAGTTTTAATAGGCAGCTTGCATACAAGTTTGACTAGTTACATTGAAATTTTGGTTTGCAGAAAAGTTTCAGAAATCAATCTTGAAATGCACTTTTCATTATTTTGGGGGCTGAAAAATGATGTTTTGGTGAGTTTTTGAAAAAATGACTTGTCAAAGTCAAGTTTTTATAGGCAGTTCCACACAAGTTTGACTAGTTACATTGAAATTTTGGTTTGCAGAAAAGTTTCAGAAATCGATCTTGAAATGCACTTTTCATTCTTTTGGGGGCTTAAAAACGATGTTTTGGTGAGTTTATGACAAAATTATTTGTCAAAGTCAAGTTTTATTAGGCAGCTTGCATACAAGTTTGACTAGTTACATTGAAATTTTGGTTTGCAGAAAAGTTTCAGAAATCGATCTTGAAATTCAATTTTCGTTATTTTGGGGGCTAAAAAATGATGTTTTGGTGAGTTTTTGAAAAAATTATTTGTCAAAGTCGAGTTTTAATAGGCAGCTTGCATACAAGTTTGACTAGTTACATTGAAATTTTGGTTTGCAGAAAAGTTTCAGAAATCGATCTTGAAATGCACTTTTCATTCTTTTGGGGGCTAAAAAATGATGTTTTGGTGAGTTTTTGAAAAAAATATTTGTCAAAGTCGAGTTTCAATAGGCAGCTTGCATACAAGTTTGACTAGTTACATTGAAATTTTGGTTTGCAGAAAAGTTTCAGAAATCAATCTTGACATGCAATTTTCATTATTTTGGGGGCTAAAAAATGATGTTTTGGTGAGTTTTTGAAAAAATTATTTGTCAAAGTCGAGTTTTAATAGGCAGCTTGCATACAAGTTTGACTAGTTACATTGAAATTTTGGTTTGCAGAAAAATTCAGAAATCAATCTTGAAATGCAATTTTCATTATTTTGGGGGCTAAAAAATGATGTTTTGGTGAGTTTTTTTAAAAATTATTTGTCAAAGTCGAGTTTTTATAGGCAGCTTGCATACAAGTTTGACTAGTTACATTGAAATTTTGGTTTGCAGAAAAATTCAGAAATCAATCTTGAAATGCACTTTTCATTCTTTTGGGGGCTAAAAAATGATGTTTTGGTGAGTTTTTGAAAAAAATATTTGTCAAAGTCGAGTTTTAATAGGCAGTTCCACACAAGTTTGACTAGTTACATTGAAATTTTGGTTTGCAGAAAAGTTTCAGAAATCAATCTTGAAATGCACTTTTCATTATTTTGGGGGCTAAAAAATGATGTTTTGGTGAGTTTTTGAAAAAAATATTTGTCAAAGTCGAGTTTTTATAGGCAGCTTGCATACAAGTTTGACTAGTTACTTTGAAATTTTGGTTTGCAGAAAAATTCAGAAATCAATCTTGAAATGCAATTTTCATTATTTTGGGGGCTAAAAAATGATGTTTTGGTGAGTTTTTGAAAAAATGATTTGTCAAAGTCGAGTTTTAATAGGCAGCTTGCATACAAGTTTGACTAGTTACATTGAAATTTTGGTTTGCAGAAAAATTCAGAAATCAATCTTGAAATGCAATTTTCATTATTTTGGGGGCTGAAAAATGATGTTTTGGTGAGTTTTTGAAAAAATTATTTGTCAAAGTCGAGTTTTAATAAGCAGCTTGCATACAAGTTTGACTAGTTACATTGAAATTTTGGTTTGCAGAAAAGTTTCAGAAATCAATCTTGAAATGCACTTTTCATTATTTTGGGGGCTAAAAAAAGATGTTTTGGTGAGTTTTTGAAAAAATTATTTGTCAAAGTCGAGTTTTAAAAGGCAACTTGCATACAAGTTTGACTAGTTACATTGAAATTTTGGTTTGCCAAAAAGTTTCCGAAATCGATTTTGGATTTCACTTTTCATTATTTTGGGGGCTTAAAAATGATGTTTTTGTTGGTCTCTAAAAAAATGATTTGTCAAAGTCGAGTTTTAATAGGGAGCTTGCATACAAGTATGACTAGTTACTTTGAAATTTTGGTTTGCAGAAAAATTCAGAAATCAATCTTGAAATGCAATTTTCATTATTTTGGGGGCTGAAAAATGATGTTTTGGTGAGTTTTTGAAAAAATGATTTGTCAAAGTCGTGTTTTAAAAGGCAACTTGCATACAAGTTTGACTAGTTACATTGAAATTTTGGTTTGCCAAAAAGTTTCCGAAATCGATTTTGGATTTCACTTTTCATTATTTTGGGGGCTTAAAAATGATGTTTTTGTTGGTCTCTAAAAAAATGATTTGTCAAAGTCGAGTTTTAATAGGGAGCTTGCATACAAGTTTGACTAGTTACTTTGAAATTTTGGTTTGCAGAAAAATTCAGAAATCAATCTTGAAATGCAATTTTCATTATTTTGGGGGCTGAAAAATGATATTTTGGTTGGTCTCTGAAAAAATGATTTGTCAAAGTCGAGTTTTAATAAGCAGCTTGCATACAAGTTTGACTAGTTACATTGAAATTTTGGTTTGCAGAAAAGTTTCAGAAATCAATCTTGAAATGCACTTTTCATTATTTTGGGGGCTAAAAAAAGATGTTTTGGTGAGTTTTTGAAAAAATTATTTGTCAAAGTCGAGTTTTAAAAGGCAACTTGCATACAAGTTTGACTAGTTACATTGAAATTTTGGTTTGCCAAAAAGTTTCCGAAATCGATTTTGGATTTCACTTTTCATTATTTTGGGGGCTTAAAAATGATGTTTTTGTTGGTCTCTAAAAAAATGATTTGTCAAAGTCGAGTTTTAATAGGGAGCTTGCATACAAGTATGACTAGTTACTTTGAAATTTTGGTTTGCAGAAAAATTCAGAAATCAATCTTGAAATGCAATTTTCATTATTTTGGGGGCTGAAAAATGATGTTTTGGTGAGTTTTTGAAAAAATGATTTGTCAAAGTCGAGTTTTAATAAGCAGCTTGCATACAAGTTTGACTAGTTACATTGAAATTTTGGTTTGCAGAAAAGTTTCAGAAATCAATCTTGAAATGCACTTTTCATTATTTTGGGGGCTTAAAAAAGATGTTTTGGTGAGTTTTTGAAAAAATTATTTGTCAAAGTCGAGTTTTAAAAGGCAACTTGCATACAAGTTTGACTAGTTACATTGAAATTTTGGTTTGCCAAAAAGTTTCCGAAATCGATTTTGGATTTCACTTTTCATTATTTTGGGGGCTTAAAAATGATGTTTTTGTTGGTCTCTAAAAAAATGATTTGTCAAAGTCGAGTTTTAATAGGGAGCTTGCATACAAGTTTGACTAGTTACTTTGAAATTTTGGTTTGCAGAAAAATTCAGAAATCAATCTTGAAATGCAATTTTCATTATTTTGGGGGCTGAAAAATGATGTTTTGGTGAGTTTTTGAAAAAATGATTTGTCAAAGTCGAGTTTTAATAAGCAGCTTGCATACAAGTTTGACTAGTTACATTGAAATTTTGGTTTGCAGAAAAGTTTCAGAAATCAATCTTGAAATGCAATTTTCATTATTTTGGGGTCTTAAAAATGATGTTTTGGTGAGTTTATGACAAAATGATTTGTCAAAGTCAAGTTGTATTAGGCAGTTCCATGCAAGTTGACTAGTTACATTGAAATTTTGGTTTGCAGAAAAGTTTCAGAAATCAATCTTGAAATGCACTTTTCATTATTTTGGGGGCTAAAAAAAGATGTTTTGGTGAGTTTTTGAAAAAATTATTTGTCAAAGTCGAGTTTTAAAAGGCAACTTGCATACAAGTTTGACTAGTTACATTGAAATTTTGGTTTGCCAAAAAGTTTCCGAAATCGATTTTGGATTTCACTTTTCATTATTTTGGGGGCTTAAAAATGATGTTTTTGTTGGTCTCTAAAAAAATGATTTGTCAAAGTCGAGTTTTAATAGGGAGCTTGCATACAAGTTTGACTAGTTACTTTGAAATTTTGGTTTGCAGAAAAATTCAGAAATCAATCTTGAAATGCAATTTTCATTATTTTGGGGGCTGAAAAATGATGTTTTGGTGAGTTTTTGAAAAAATGATTTGTCAAAGTCGAGTTTTAATAAGCAGCTTGCATACAAGTTTGACTAGTTACATTGAAATTTTGGTTTGCAGAAAAGTTTCAGAAATCAATCTTGAAATGCAATTTTCATTATTTTGGGGTCTTAAAAATGATGTTTTGGTGAGTTTTTGAAAAAATGATTTGTCAAAGTCGAGTTTTAATAAGCAGCTTGCATACAAGTTTGACTAGTTACTTAGAAATTTTGGTTTGCAGAAAAATTCAGAAATCAATCTTGAAATGCAATTTTCATTATTTTGGGGGCTAAAAAATGATGTTTTGGTGAGTTTTTGAAAAAATTATTTGTCAAAGTCGAGTGTTTATAGGCAGCTTGCATACAAGTTTGACTAGTTACATTGAAATTTTGGTTTGCAGAAAAGTTTCAGAAATCAATCTTGAAATGCAATTTTCATTATTTTGGGGTCATAAAAATGATGTTTTGGTGAGTTTTTGAAAAAATTATTTGTCAAAGTCGAGTTTTAATAGGCAGCTTGCATACAAGTTTGACTAGTTACTTAGAAACTTTGGTTTGCAGAAAAATTCAGAAATCAATCTTGAAATGCAATTTTCATTATTTTGGGGGCTAAAAAATGATGTTTTGGTGAGTTTTTGAAAAAATTATTTGTCAAAGTCGAGTTTTAATAAGCAGCTTGCATACAAGTTTGACTAGTTACTTAGAAATTTTGGTTTGCAGAAAAATTCAGAAATCAATCTTGAAATGCAATTTTCATTATTTTGGGGGCTAAAAAATGATGTTTTGGTGAGTTTTTGAAAAAATTATTTGTCAAAGTCGAGTTTTTATAGGCAGCTTGCATACAAGTTTGACTAGTTACATTGAAATTTTGGTTTGCAGAAAAGTTTCAGAAATCAATCTTGAAATGCACTTTTCATTATTTTGGGGGCTAAAAAATTATGTTTTGGTGAGTTTTTGAAAAAAATATTTGTCAAAGTCGAGATTTAATAGGGAGCTTGCATACAAGTTACTTTGAAATTTTGGTTTGCAGAAAAATTCAGAAATCAATCTTGAAATGCAATTTTCATTATTTTGGGGGCTAAAAAATGATGTTTTGGTGAGTTTTTGAAAAAATGATTTGTCAAAGTCGAGTTTTAATAGGCAGCTTGCATACAAGTTTGACTAGTTACTTAGAAATTTTGGTTTGCAGAAAAATTCAGAAATCAATCTTGAAATGCAATTTTCATTATTTTGGGGGCTAAAAAATGATGTTTTGGTGAGTTTTTGAAAAAATTATTTGTCAAAGTCGAGTTTTATTACGCAGCTCCATACAAGTTTGACTAGTTACATTGAAATTTTGGTTTGCAGAAAAGTGTCAGAAATCGATCTTGAAATGCACTTTTCATTATTTTGGGGGCTTAAAAATGATGTTTTGGTGAGTTTATGATAAACTGATTTGTCAAAGTCAAGTTTTATTACGCAGCTCCATACAAGTTTGACTAGTTACATTAAAATTTTGGTTTGCAGAAAAGTGTCAGAAATCGATCTTGAAATGCACTTTTCATTATTTTGGGGGCTTAAAAATTATGTTTTGGTGAGTTTAAGACAAAATGATTTGTCAAAGTCAAGTTTTATTACGCAGCTCCATACAAGTTTGACTAGTTACATTGAAATTTTGGTTTGCAGAAAAGTTTCAGAAATCGATCTTGAAATGCACTTTTCATTATTTTGGGGGCTTAAAAATTATGTTTTGGTGAGTTTAAGACAAAATGATTTGTCAAAGTCAAGTTTTATTACGCAGCTCCATACAAGTTTGACTAGTTACATTGAAATTTTGGTTTGCAGAAAAGTGTCAGAAATCGATCTTGAAATGCACTTTTCATTATTTTGGGGGCTTAAAAATGATGTTTTGGTGAGTTTATGATAAACTGATTTGTCAAAGTCAAGTTTTATTACGCAGCTCCATACAAGTTTGACTAGTTACATTGAAATTTTGGTTTGCAGAAAAGTTTCAGAAATCGATCTTGAAATGCACTTTTCATTATTTTGGGGGCTTAAAAATTATGTTTTGGTGAGTTTAAGACAAAATGATTTGTCAAAGTCAAGTTTTATTACGCAGCTCCATACAAGTTTGACTAGTTACATTGAAATTTTGGTTTGCAGAAAAGTGTCAGAAATCGATCTTGAAATGCACTTTTCATTATTTTGGGGGCCTAAAAATGATGTTTGGTGAGTTTATGACAAAATTATTTGTCAAAGTCAAGTTTTAATAGGCAGTTCCATAGAAGTTTGACTAGTTACATTGAAATTTTGGTTTGCCAAAAAGTTTCCGAAATCGATCTTGAAATGCACTTCTCATTATTTTGGGGGCTTAAAAATTATGTTTTGGTGAGTTTAAGACAAAATGATTTGTCAAAGTCAAGTTTTATTACGCAGCTCCATACAAGTTTGACTAGTTACATTGAAATTTTGGTTTGCAGAAAAGTGTCAGAAATCGATCTTGAAATGCACTTTTCATTATTTTGGGGGCTTAAAAATTATGTTTTGGTGAGTTTAAGACAAAATGATTTGTCAAAGTCAAGTTTTATTACGCAGCTCCATACAAGTTTGACTAGTTACATTGAAATTTTGGTTTGCAGAAAAGTGTCAGAAATCGATCTTGAAATGCACTTTTCATTATTTTGGGGGCCTAAAAATGATGTTTGGTGAGTTTATGACAAAATTATTTGTCAAAGTCAAGTTTTAATAGGCAGTTCCATAGAAGTTTGACTAGTTACATTGAAATTTTGGTTTGCCAAAAAGTTTCCGAAATCGATCTTGAAATGCACTTTTCATTATTTTGGGGGCTTAAAAATTATGTTTTGGTGAGTTTAAGACAAAATTATTTGTCAAAGTCGAGTTTTATTACGCAGCTCCATACAAGTTTGACTAGTTACATTGAAATTTTGGTTTGCAGAAAAGTGTCAGAAATCGATCTTGAAATGCACTTTTCATTATTTTGGGGGCTTAAAAATGATGTTTTGGTGAGTTTATGATAAACTGATTTGTCAAAGTCAAGTTTTATTACGCAGCTCCATACAAGTTTGACTAGTTACATTAAAATTTTGGTTTGCAGAAAAGTGTCAGAAATCGATCTTGAAATGCACTTTTCATTATTTTGGGGGCTTAAAAATTATGTTTTGGTGAGTTTAAGACAAAATGATTTTGTAGCATAAATACTAAACAGCTTACATTTGGATACAGAAAAGATTTTGACCACCTCACATCAAACGATATACCATAGTACATTTTAAACCAACATAACAACAACCCGGTCTGGGACAGTGACCCACTTATAACAAACCCTAGTGACCTAGTGACCAGCGCAAGCTAGTGACCAGCGCAAATGAAAACATAAGCAATATGATGCGCTGAAGAACGCTCAGGTGATGTGTTAAGCAAAGTAAGCATTCTTACAAACCCGCGTGAACTCAACGCCAACTTTGAGCAATTATTGCACAATAAATAAACAGCAATTATATTTAGGTCATTTCCGTTCACATAGTTTAGCAAATAGAGTAAAACCAAAATGTAAAACTGAGTATAAATAAAAATGCCTCAGCTCAGAACAGACAGAATCGTTTGGACCGTCTGAGCTAGATATTACTCAACCAAACCTTACGTCTTCTCATTTCAAGAGCTTTGAGTGTCCCCCTACCCAAGGTAAGGCCTCAATGTCTCCAACAGTAGAGTTCTGACGAACCACCCTAACGATCGAAGTTCTTTCGTCCGATCGTACGATGCCAGCGTAACTGATCAAGACACCGGAAAGTGTGGCGCGTGTGTTCCCCGTTACCCATTGGTAAGAACTGTGCAGGTAAGCACGTTTACAGTGACGCAAGTGTATCTCAATACCCGCTGGTAAGAAATGTGCGGGAAGAACGTTTACATGGCGACCGTGACCATAAGCTGCAATCGTCGGATATAGACAAGTGATCGATCTAAGGTGAACAATGTAGAAGTGAAGAAATGAAACATTAGATAGCAGACGATAGGCTGGACCGATCGATTTAAAAAGGCGATCGTACGCAAAAGTAATTAATACGAGGGTAACGATATAGTGCGGAAATGAAATGCGAATACAGTGACCGCGATATGCGCAATACAGTGACCGCGATGCGTGCGAATGTAAATCAAATTCAGTTCTTACAAAAAATGACATAATGCTAGATAAATTTTAGAGCCGTGGTGGTAACATGAAAACAGTATAATCTGCAATATTACAATGCAAAAGTGCATGACGTCAATTTGCAATCTCCGGATGTGCAAAGACTACACAAAAGTGAAACCGCGTAAGTGGAACGAAGTACGTGCAAAACTAGTGAAGTACAAAGTGAACCTAGAGAACCAAACATTCTGCAAAGAATTATAGACTCATTATTGAAAAGGAGCGAGTGCGATAAGTGAGATATTCTCAGCGTGAATGCACAGATAGATGACAAAAAGGAGATCAAATACTTTACCAAAAGATTTACGTGATGAATATTTTATTCGGCATGTACAAGTGCAACGTTTACATACAGCGAAATAAAAAAAAAAAAAAAGGCATACAACATTTAAAATTTTATCGCAAAAATGAAGTGTATAATTACAATAGAGCCCAGAAAATGTGTAAACGACTTACAAAATCACTGAAGCTTAGTGAATGATAACTATAAGTGGCATGTGCACCAAATACGATTTCAGTGATCGTATTCGCAATAGTCAACTGTTATTCGTCATCATGGAAAACCTTCGAGAGCTCATAACAAATTAAGTGAAAAAAAAAAACTTTATTCGATTGAATAAACAAAAGTAAACGAATGAAGATAAATGGTGTTGACGTTCGAGTGACATGAAATATTGGAAGGCGAGACCACGGATCATAAATGTTGACCGGCGGGATCCCAAGAGATAGGAGTCTCCAACTTGGAATATTTACGAACAGGAGTCCCAACCAAGAAGTTAACGAACAGAAGTCCCAACGAGGAAGACAACAGATGCAAGAAATTCTTCAAGTACGCTGCAAGATAAGTAGTAAACCATTATAATGACTACAATATAAAATATTTGTTTTAATACAATTACGAAAGAAAACAAAATTTTTTTTTTGAATGAAGAGACTAATGAAATATACAATATAATAATATATAAACAATGCAACGAGTATTTGAAAAAATAGAAAAACTCGATAGGATCTATGAACAGGTAAAACCATTGAATAAATGCTATCGACTTTGTGCTCTTGCAACACTAGAAGAAAGCACTAGAGAAACATATAATGAAATACAAGAATTTCTTAGAAAACACGAATCCTTGTTTAAAGAAGAAGTATTAACCACGCTACTGAAGAAAAGTAGACTGCTATTTTCTGAGATAAATAAGTGCATTAAATTCCACTCGGAAAGAAATCCCGAATATTTGAATACGACATTGGCTAAGAATAGAGAATCGAATCGCACAATACCAGAGCAACAAGCAGACAAAATGGCTACTTTGGATATGAAAACGGCTACGGCACTAGTACAAGTATACAATGGAGAAGCTGACAAATTAAACAATTTTATTGATTCAGCACATCTAGTGAAAGATTCTATACCAGCCGAACAAGAACAATTGCTAGTAAGATTTTTACGAACAAGATTAACAGGTAAAGCAAGAATTGGTTTACCACAAAATATAGTAACATTTAATGAACTAATAGAAGATGTCAAAACTAGATGCGAGGAAAAAACCGACCCTTACAAAATCTTAGCAGAATTGAAAGCGGTTAAGAAAAGGGAACCAAAAGCAATGTGTGACGAGATAGAGCTCCTGACAATGAAATTAAAAGAAGTATACTTACAACAGGAAATACCAATTAAAATAGCAAACGAGATGGTTTTAAAGGTAGGAGTAGATACTCTAATAGAAAAAACTACAAACCTGGAAACAAGAACATTATTAAAAGCAAGACCATTTACCTCTGTATCAGAAGCAGTACAAAAACTGCTAGAAAATGAAAGCGTCAACAACCAACATGCTCAAGTGTTATACAATAGGCAAAATAGATATACAACCCGTTTCGATTCACAGAACAATTACCAACCACGATTTAATAGCAATAACAACTACAACAACAGATACCAACAAAACAATTACAAAAGACAGAACCCTCCTAATAGAATGCAAAACAGCAACAATTACGGACGCAATTTTTCGCAAAATCAACAACAGAGCAGATACAGAAATGGATCATATAATCAAAATCCTCGAAACATTGGATATAACAATTCAAGAGACAGGCTAGCAATAACCCATTACAATGGTAATAACACCAATGCTAGACGAATTTACATGACTCAAGAAGAACGAGAAGCCGACAATTTTTGGAAACAAAATTCTAGAGTGAATATGACACAAGGCAGGGAAAATTACCTCAATAACAAAAGAAACAATTTTTTAGAAGACCGAATGCAGTCCTCGACGGATTGCCAGTCCTTGCAGTAAATTTATCTGCATGTAACTATGTTAAAATCAAAATTGATATGGCCAATGATGAGTATTCAACTCTCATTGTGGACACAGGAGCCGACGTATCACTATTTAAAGTTGATAGAGTCAAGCCCAAACAACAGGCATATACGAGCGAAAGAATAAATCTGACCGGAATCTCAAACAATACAATCAGTACATTAGGCACAACCACAGCTAAAATACATTTTGACAATAATTCATTAGATCATAAATTCCATTTGGTAACAAAAGACATTGAATTAAACGCAGACGGAATTTTAGGAAGAGATTTCTTCACAAAACACAGATGTAACATAGATTATGAACACTGGTTATTGAATTTCATACACGAAGGAGAAACAATCTCACACCCAATCGAAGACAATAGAGAAAGAAATTTTATGCTACCAATGCGAAGTGAGGTAGTACGTAGGATCTATTTACCAACATTGGAAGAAGATTCAATAATTTTATCTCAACAAATCAAAGCAGGTGTATTTTGCGGAAATACAATCATTTCCAAAACTAATCCATTTGTAAAATTTATAAATACAACTAACGAAAATATAGTCATCAATGAAAACAACTTCGTCCCTAAAATAGAACCATTGAGAAATTTTAACATTCTAAATACAACACGTAGTGAGCTACCAAAAGACATTAGCCGTTTAAACAGTATTTTGGGAAACATCAAGATTGAAAACATCCCTACATATGCACAGAAAGAATTCCGAAAAATCATAGATACTTATTCAGATATTTTTTGCACCGAAAATGATCCAATCACTACAAACAATTTTTACAGTCAGGAAATAACGCTAAAAGATAATATTCCATCCTACATACCTAATTACAAACAGATTCATTCTCAAACCGAAGAAATAAACAATCAAGTCCAAAAATTGTTACAAAATGACATAATAGAACATTCTGTATCATCATACAACTCACCGATCCTTTTGGTACCAAAGAAATCGGATGACGTTAATAAAAAATGGAGATTAGTCGTAGATTTTCGACAACTGAATAAGAAAATCTTACCAGACAAATTCCCATTACCACGGATTGACACTATACTGGATCAATTAGGAAGAGCCAAGTACTTTAGTACTTTAGACTTAATGTCAGGTTTTCATCAGATCCCACTCGAAAAGGACTCACGCAAGTTTACAGCATTCTCAACCCCTTCTGGACACTTTCAGTTTACCAGAATGCCTTTTGGATTGAATATAAGTCCAAATAGTTTTCAGAGAATGATGGCGATAGCCATGGCCGGGCTAACACCAGAACTTGCTTTTGTATATATAGACGATATAATCGTTACTGGATGTAGTGCACAACATCATATCAGTAATCTAGTTAAGGTTTTTGACAGACTTAGAAAATATAATCTTAAGCTTAATCCTAATAAGTGTAGATTCTTTAAAACAGAAGTAACATACCTAGGACATAAAATAACAGACAAAGGAATTTACCCCGATGATTCCAAATTTGACACAATTAAAAATTATCCAGTACCAGCAAATGCTGATGAAGTGCGACGCTTTGTTGCATTTTGTAACTATTATAGGAAATTTGTAGAAAATTTTGCTAAAATATCAAAACCACTCAATAATTTAATTAAAAAAGATACTAAATTTATCTGGACAGATGAATGCCAACAAGCATTTCTAACATTAAAACAAAGTCTCATGTCACCAAATATCCTAAAATACCCAGATTTCAAGAAGCAATTCATAATAACAACAGACGCTTCAGATAACGCATGTGGAGCAGTCTTATCCCAATTAACCGATGGAAATGACTACCCCATTGCATACGCAAGCAAAAGTTTTACTCAAGGTGAAAGAAATAAACCAATAATCGAGAAAGAACTAACTGCTATACACTGGGCAATCAATTATTTTAAGCCTTACGTATATGGTCGAAAATTTAAAATTCGAACAGACCATAGACCGTTAGTTTACCTATTTGGTATGAAAAATCCTACATCTAAGTTAACAAGAATGAGATTAGATTTAGAAGAGTTTGATTTTGAAATTGAGTTTTTAGCAGGAAAAGCTAATGTTGCAGCAGATGCACTTTCAAGAATTGTACTAAATTCAGAGGAATTAAAAGCATCCATCCCTAAAAACAAAGAAACCCCTCAAAACATAAAATTCAAAAGCACAATACTAATGGTAACAACCAGAGCTATGGCAAACCAAAAAGATACGAAAACAAAAAATGATTACAAGACGAAAGATAACCAATCGCGGATTGATCAACCGGCGATGTGGCAAACTGATAAACCCTCAGAGGTATCCAAACTATTGAAACTAAAGTCGACAAAGACAATGAAAGGAATAGAGCTCGAAATGTATAATCACAAAGAGAATAAAGCGCTAGGGTCGATAATAATCCCCATAAATGAAAATTCACATGGAAATGGAAGTCAAACACTAGAGTTTGCTCTTCTAAAAATGTGTAAAATTGCAAAACGGTATAAGAGAGACAAAATAGCTATGTCCAATGAAGACATTTTATTCAAATATTATTCCCATGAAACCGTGAAGGAAATTGCCAACAAATCCATTTCAGGTTGTAACATCATTCTGTACACTCCAACTAGATGGATAACAGGAAGGGAAGAAAGGCTGAGAATAATCAATGATTATCATATGACCCCTTCGGGAGGACACATAGGCCAATACAGACTATATTTGAAATTAAAAGAAAAATACAGATGGAAAAACATGAAAGAAGATATAAAAATATTCATACGAAATTGTCAAGCATGCATAGTTAATAAGACAAATAGACATACAAAAGAGGAAACAGTTGTGACGACAACTCCCTCGAAACCATTTAGTGTAATTTCTATAGACACAGTAGGACCATTACCCAAAACAAACAATAATAATCGTTACGCTGTAACAATTCAATGCGAACTCACTAAATATGTAGTAATTATACCAATCATCAACAAAGAAGCAAACACAATAGCAAGGGCTTTAGTTGAAAATTTCATTCTTACTTTCGGAAACATTCTAGAAATGAAATCAGACCAAGGATTAGAATACAACAATGAAATACTTAGCAAAATCTCTGAAATTTTGGAATTAAAACAAACTTTCGCTACAGCATACCACCCACAAACAATAGGATCTTTAGAAAGAAATCATAGATGTCTCAACGAATATTTGAGATCATTTTCCAACGAACACCACGACGACTGGGACAATTGGACAAAATTTTATGAATTCGTTTACAATACCACAACCCATACAGACACAAACTATACACCATTCGAATTAGTTTTTGGCAGAACAGCACATTTACCTCAAGAAATATACAACCAAAAAGTTGATCCAATTTACAATATCGAACAATACTATAATGAAATGAAATTCAAACTACAAAAATCACACGAAATAGCCAGAGGAAATCTTATATCAGCAAAAGAAAAAAGAAAAGCTACCTTAAACGAAAAAACAAATCCAATACAGATTAAAATAGGCGACACAGTATACCTATCCAACGAAAACAGAAAAAAATTAGACCCACTATACATAGGACCATTCATAGTAACAGAAATCGACAATACTAATTGCACCATTAGAAATTGTACCACACAAAAGAAAACAATAGTACATAAAAACAGGTTAATTAAATATGCAGGAGAATAACTTCAATCTTTATCAATCATTACGTTATTCTGCTAAAGGGGGGAGGTGTAGCATAAATACTAAACAGCTTACATTTGGATACAGAAAAGATTTTGACCACCTCACATCAAACGATATACCATAGTACATTTTAAACCAACATAACAACAACCCGGTCTGGGACAGTGACCCACTTATAACAAACCCTAGTGACCTAGTGACCAGCGCAAGCTAGTGACCAGCGCAAATGAAAACATAAGCAATATGATGCGCTGAAGAACGCTCAGGTGATGTGTTAAGCAAAGTAAGCATTCTTACAAACCCGCGTGAACTCAACGCCAACTTTGAGCAATTATTGCACAATAAATAAACAGCAATTATATTTAGGTCATTTCCGTTCACATAGTTTAGCAAATAGAGTAAAACCAAAATGTAAAACTGAGTATAAATAAAAATGCCTCAGCTCAAAACGACAGAATCGTTTGGACCGTCTGAGCTAGATATTACTCAACCAAACCTTACGTCTTCTCATTTCAAGAGCTTTGAGTGTCCCCCTACCCAAGGTAAGGCCTCAATGTCTCCAACAGTAGAGTTCTGACGAACCACCCTAACGATCGAAGTTCTTTCGTCCGATCGTCAATCAAAGTCAAGTTTTATTACGCAGCTCCATACAAGTTTGACTAGTTACATTGAAATTTTGGTTTGCAGAAAAGTTTCAGAAATCGATCTTGAAATGCACTTTTCATTATTTTGGGGGCTTAAAAATTATGTTTTGGTGAGTTTAAGACAAAATGATTTGTCAAAGTCAAGTTTTATTACGCAGCTCCATACAAGTTTGACTAGTTACATTGAAATTTTGGTTTGCAGAAAAGTGTCAGAAATCGATCTTGAAATGCACTTTTCATTATTTTGGGGGCTTAAAAATGATGTTTTGGTGAGTTTATGATAAACTGATTTGTCAAAGTCAAGTTTTATTACGCAGCTCCATACAAGTTTGACTAGTTACATTGAAATTTTGGTTTGCAGAAAAGTGTCAGAAATCGATCTTGAAATGCACTTTTCATTATTTTGGGGGCTTAAAAATTATGTTTTGGTGAGTTTAAGACAAAATGATTTGTCAAAGTCAAGTTTTATTACGCAGCTCCATACAAGTTTGACTAGTTACATTGAAATTTTGGTTTGCAGAAAAGTGTCAGAAATCGATCTTGAAATGCACTTTTCATTATTTTGGGGGCCTAAAAATGATGTTTGGTGAGTTTAAGACAAAATGATTTGTCAAAGTCAAGTTTTATTACGCAGCTCCATACAAGTTTGACTAGTTACATTGAAATTTTGGTTTGCCAAAAAGTTTCCGAAATCGATCTTGAAATGCACTTCTCATTATTTTGGGGGCTTAAAAATTATGTTTTGGTGAGTTTAAGACAAAATGATTTGTCAAAGTCAAGTTTTATTACGCAGCTCCATACAAGTTTGACTAGTTACATTGAAATTTTGGTTTGCAGAAAAGTGTCAGAAATCGATCTTGAAATGCACTTTTCATTATTTTGGGGGCTTAAAAATGATGTTTTGGTGAGTTTATGATAAACTGATTTGTCAAAGTCAAGTTTTATTACGCAGCTCCATACAAGTTTGACTAGTTACATTGAAATTTTGGTTTGCAGAAAAGTGTCAGAAATCGATCGTGAAATGCACTTTTCATTATTTTGGGGGCTTAAAAATTATGTTTTGGTGAGTTTATGATAAACTGATTTGTCAAAGTCAAGTTTTATTACGCAGCTCCATACAAGTTTGACTAGTTACATTGAAATTTGGGTTTGCAGAAAAGTGTCAGAAATCGATCTTGAAATGCACTTTCCATTATTTTGGGGGCTTAAAAATTATGTTTTGGTGAGTTTATGATAAACTGATTTGTCAAAGTCAAGTTTTATTACGCAGCTCCATACAAGTTTGACTAGTTACATTGAAATTTGGGTTTGCAGAAAAGTGTCAGAAATCGATCTTGAAATGCACTTTCCATTATTTTGGGGGCTTAAAAATTATGTTTTGGTGAGTTTATGATAAACTGATTTGTCAAAGTCAAGTTTTATTACGCAGCTCCATACAAGTTTGACTAGTTACATTGAAATTTTGGTTTGCAGAAAAGTGTCAGAAATCGATCGTGAAATGCACTTTTCATTATTTTGGGGGCTTAAAAATGATGTTTTGGTGAGTTTATGATAAACTGATTTGTCAAAGTCAAGTTTTATTACGCAGCTCCATACAAGTTTGACTAGTTACATTGAAATTTTGGTTTGCAGAAAAGTGTCAGAAATCGATCGTGAAATGCACTTTTCATTATTTTGGGGGCTTAAAAATTATGTTTTGGTGAGTTTATGATAAACTGATTTGTCAAAGTCAAGTTTTATTACGCAGCTCCATACAAGTTTGACTAGTTACATTGAAATTTTGGTTTGCAGAAAAGTGTCAGAAATCGATCGTGAAATGCACTTTTCATTATTTTGGGGGCTTAAAAATGATGTTTTGGTGAGTTTATGATAAACTGATTTGTCAAAGTCAAGTTTTATTACGCAGCTCCATACAAGTTTGACTAGTTACATTGAAATTTTGGTTTGCAGAAAAGTGTCAGAAATCGATCGTGAAATGCACTTTTCATTATTTTGGGGGCTTAAAAATTATGTTTTGGTGAGTTTATGATAAACTGATTTGTCAAAGTCAAGTTTTATTACGCAGCTCCATACAAGTTTGACTAGTTACATTGAAATTTGGGTTTGCAGAAAAGTGTCAGAAATCGATCTTGAAATGCACTTTCCATTATTTTGGGGGCTTAAAAATTATGTTTTGGTGAGTTTATGATAAACTGATTTGTCAAAGTCAAGTTTTATTACGCAGCTCCATACAAGTTTGACTAGTTATATTGAAATTTTGGTTTGCAGAAAAGTTTTAGAAATCGATCTTGAAATGCACTTTTCATTATTTTGGGGGCTTAAAAATGATGTTTTGGTGAGTTTATGACAAAATGATTTGTCAAAGTCAAGTTTTATTACGCAGCTCCATACAAGTTTGACTAGTTACATTGAAATTTTGGTTTGCAGAAAAGTGTCAGAAATCGATCTTGAAATGCACTTTTCATTATTTTGGGGGCTTAAAAATTATGTTTTGGTGAGTTTATGATAAACTGATTTGTCAAAGTCAAGTTTTATTACGCAGCTCCATACAAGTTTGACTAGTTACATTGAAATTTTGGTTTGCAGAAAAGTGTCAGAAATCGATCTTGAAATGCACTTTTCATTATTTTGGGGGCTTAAAAATGATGTTTTGGTGAGTTTATGATAAACTGATTTGTCAAAGTCAAGTTTTATTACGCAGCTCCATACAAGTTTGACTAGTTACATTGAAATTTTGGTTTGCAGAAAAGTTTTAGAAATCGATCTTGAAATGCACTTTTCATTATTTTGGGGGCTTAAAAATGATGTTTTGGTGAGTTTATGATAAACTGATTTGTCAAAGACAAGTTTTATTACGCAGCTCCATACAAGTTTGGCTAGTTACATTGAAATTTTGGTTTGCAGAAAAGTGTCAGAAATCGATCTTGAAATGCACTTTTCATTATTTTGGGGGCTTAAAAATGATGTTTTGGTGAGTTTATGATAAACTGATTTGTCAAAGTCAAGTTTTATTACGCAGCTCCATACAAGTTTGACTAGTTACATTGAAATTTTGGTTTGCAGAAAAGTGTCAGAAATCGATCTTGAAATGCACTTTTCATTATTTTGGGGGCTTAAAAATTATGTTTTGGTGAGTTTATGATAAACTGATTTGTCAAAGACAAGTTTTATTACGCAGCTCCATACAAGTTTGGCTAGTTACATTGAAATTTTGGTTTGCAGAAAAGTGTCAGAAATCGATCTTGAAATGCACTTTTCATTATTTTGGGGGCTTAAAAATGATGTTTTGGTGAGTTTATGATAAACTGATTTGTCAAAGTCAAGTTTTATTACGCAGCTCCATACAAGTTTGACTAGTTACATTGAAATTTTGGTTTGCAGAAAAGTGTCAGAAATCGATCTTGAAATGCACTTTTCATTATTTTGGGGGCTTAAAAATTATGTTTTGGTGAGTTTATGATAAACTGATTTGTCAAAGACAAGTTTTATTACGCAGCTCCATACAAGTTTGGCTAGTTACATTGAAATTTTGGTTTGCAGAAAAGTGTCAGAAATCGATCTTGAAATGCACTTTTCATTATTTTGGGGGCTTAAAAATGATGTTTTGGTGAGTTTAAGACAAAATGATTTGTCAAAGTCAAGTTTTATTACGCAGCTCCATACAAGTTTGACTAGTTACATTGAAATTTTGGTTTGCAGAAAAGTGTCAGAAATCGATCTTGAAATGCACTTTTCATTATTTTGGGGGCTTAAAAATGATGTTTTGGTGAGTTTATGATAAACTGATTTGTCAAAGTCAAGTTTTATTACGCAGCTCCATACAAGTTTGACTAGTTATATTGAAATTTTGGTTTGCAGAAAAGTGTCAGAAATCGATCTTGAAATGCACTTTTCATTATTTTGGGGGCTTAAAAATGATGTTTTGGTGAGTTTATGATAAACTGATTTGTCAAAGTCAAGTTTTATTACGCAGCTCCATACAAGTTTGACTAGTTACATTGAAATTTTGGTTTGCAGAAAAGTTTTAGAAATCGATCTTGAAATGCACTTTTCATTATTTTGGGGACTTAAAAATTATGTTTTGGTGAGTTTAAGACAAAATGATTTGTCAAAGTCAAGTTTTATTACGCAGCTCCATACAAGTTTGACTAGTTACATTGAAATTTTGGTTTGCAGAAAAGTTTCAGAAATCGATCTTGAAATGCACTTTTCATTATTTTGGGGGCTTAAAAATGATGTTTTGGTGAGTTTAAGACAAAATGATTTCTCAAAGTCAAGTTTTATTACGCAGCTCCATACAAGTTTGACTAGTTACATTGAAATTTTGGTTTGCAGAAAAGTGTCAGAAATCGATCTTGAAATGCACTTTTCATTATTTTGGGGACTTAAAAATGATGTTTTGGTGAGTTTATGATAAACTGATTTGTCAAAGTCGAGTTTTAAAAGGCAACTTGCATACAAGTTTGACTAGTGAAAATGAAATTTTGGTTTGCAGAAAAGTTTCCGAAATCGGTTTTTAATATCACTTTTCATTATTTTGGGGGCTTAAAAATTTTGTTTTGGTGAGTTTAAGACAAAATGATTTGTCAAAGTCAAGTTTTATTACGCAGCTCCATACAAGTTTGACTAGTTACATTGAAATTTTGGTTTGCAGAAAAGTTTCAGAAATCGATCTTGAAATGCACGTTTCATTATTTTGGGGGCTTAAAAATGATGTTTTGGTGAGTTTATGATAAACTGATTTGTCAAAGTCAAGTTTTATTACGCAGCTCCATACAAGTTTGACTAGTTACATTGAAATTTTGGTTTGCAGAAAAGTTTCAGAAATCGATCTTGAAATGCACTTTTCATTATTTTGGGGACTTAAAAATTATGTTTTGGTGAGTTTATGATAAACTGATTTGTCAAAGACAAGTTTTATTACGCAGCTCCATACAAGTTTGACTAGTTACATTGAAATTTTGGTTTGCAGAAAAGTGTCAGAAATCGATCTTGAAATGCACTTTTCATTATTTTGGGGGCTTAAAAATTATGTTTTGGTGAGTTTATGATAAACTGATTTGTCAAAGACAAGTTTTATTACGCAGCTCCATACAAGTTTGGCTAGTTACATTGAAATTTTGGTTTGCAGAAAAGTGTCAGAAATCGATCTTGAAATGCACTTTTCATTATTTTGGGGGCTTAAAAATGATGTTTTGGTGAGTTTAAGACAAAATGATTTGTCAAAGTCAAGTTTTATTACGCAGCTCCATACAAGTTTGACTAGTTACATTGAAATTTTGGTTTGCAGAAAAGTGTCAGAAATCGATCTTGAAATGCACTTTTCATTATTTTGGGGGCTTAAAAATGATGTTTTGGTGAGTTTATGATAAACTGATTTGTCAAAGTCAAGTTTTATTACGCAGCTCCATACAAGTTTGACTAGTTATATTGAAATTTTGGTTTGCAGAAAAGTGTCAGAAATCGATCTTGAAATGCACTTTTCATTATTTTGGGGGCTTAAAAATGATGTTTTGGTGAGTTTATGATAAACTGATTTGTCAAAGTCAAGTTTTATTACGCAGCTCCATACAAGTTTGACTAGTTACATTGAAATTTTGGTTTGCAGAAAAGTTTTAGAAATCGATCTTGAAATGCACTTTTCATTATTTTGGGGACTTAAAAATTATGTTTTGGTGAGTTTAAGACAAAATGATTTGTCAAAGTCAAGTTTTATTACGCAGCTCCATACAAGTTTGACTAGTTACATTGAAATTTTGGTTTGCAGAAAAGTTTCAGAAATCGATCTTGAAATGCACTTTTCATTATTTTGGGGGCTTAAAAATGATGTTTTGGTGAGTTTAAGACAAAATGATTTCTCAAAGTCAAGTTTTATTACGCAGCTCCATACAAGTTTGACTAGTTACATTGAAATTTTGGTTTGCAGAAAAGTGTCAGAAATCGATCTTGAAATGCACTTTTCATTATTTTGGGGACTTAAAAATGATGTTTTGGTGAGTTTATGATAAACTGATTTGTCAAAGTCGAGTTTTAAAAGGCAACTTGCATACAAGTTTGACTAGTGAAAATGAAATTTTGGTTTGCAGAAAAGTTTCCGAAATCGGTTTTTAATATCACTTTTCATTATTTTGGGGGCTTAAAAATTTTGTTTTGGTGAGTTTAAGACAAAATGATTTGTCAAAGTCAAGTTTTATTACGCAGCTCCATACAAGTTTGGCTAGTTACATTGAAATTTTGGTTTGCAGAAAAGTGTCAGAAATCGATCTTGAAATGCACTTTTCATTATTTTGGGGGCTTAAAAATTATGTTTTGGTGAGTTTATGATAAACTGATTTGTCAAAGACAAGTTTTATTACGCAGCTCCATACAAGTTTGGCTAGTTACATTGAAATTTTGGTTTGCAGAAAAGTGTCAGAAATCGATCTTGAAATGCACTTTTCATTATTTTGGGGGCTTAAAAATGATGTTTTGGTGAGTTTATGATAAACTGATTTGTCAAAGTCAAGTTTTATTACGCAGCTCCATACAAGTTTGACTAGTTACATTGAAATTTTGGTTTGCAGAAAAGTGTCAGAAATCGATCTTGAAATGCACTTTTCATTATTTTGGGGGCTTAAAAATTATGTTTTGGTGAGTTTATGATAAACTGATTTGTCAAAGACAAGTTTTATTACGCAGCTCCATACAAGTTTGGCTAGTTACATTGAAATTTTGGTTTGCAGAAAAGTGTCAGAAATCGATCTTGAAATGCACTTTTCATTATTTTGGGGGCTTAAAAATGATGTTTTGGTGAGTTTAAGACAAAATGATTTGTCAAAGTCAAGTTTTATTACGCAGCTCCATACAAGTTTGACTAGTTACATTGAAATTTTGGTTTGCAGAAAAGTGTCAGAAATCGATCTTGAAATGCACTTTTCATTATTTTGGGGGCTTAAAAATGATGTTTTGGTGAGTTTATGATAAACTGATTTGTCAAAGTCAAGTTTTATTACGCAGCTCCATACAAGTTTGACTAGTTATATTGAAATTTTGGTTTGCAGAAAAGTGTCAGAAATCGATCTTGAAATGCACTTTTCATTATTTTGGGGGCTTAAAAATGATGTTTTGGTGAGTTTATGATAAACTGATTTGTCAAAGTCAAGTTTTATTACGCAGCTCCATACAAGTTTGACTAGTTACATTGAAATTTTGGTTTGCAGAAAAGTTTCAGAAATCGATCTTGAAATGCACTTTTCATTATTTTGGGGACTTAAAAATTATGTTTTGGTGAGTTTAAGACAAAATGATTTGTCAAAGTCAAGTTTTATTACGCAGCTCCATACAAGTTTGACTAGTTACATTGAAATTTTGGTTTGCAGAAAAGTTTCAGAAATCGATCTTGAAATGCACTTTTCATTATTTTGGGGGCTTAAAAATGATGTTTTGGTGAGTTTAAGACAAAATGATTTCTCAAAGTCAAGTTTTATTACGCAGCTCCATACAAGTTTGACTAGTTACATTGAAATTTTGGTTTGCAGAAAAGTGTCAGAAATCGATCTTGAAATGCACTTTTCATTATTTTGGGGACTTAAAAATGATGTTTTGGTGAGTTTATGATAAACTGATTTGTCAAAGTCGAGTTTTAAAAGGCAACTTGCATACAAGTTTGACTAGTGAAAATGAAATTTTGGTTTGCAGAAAAGTTTCCGAAATCGGTTTTTAATATCACTTTTCATTATTTTGGGGGCTTAAAAATTTTGTTTTGGTGAGTTTAAGACAAAATGATTTGTCAAAGTCAAGTTTTATTACGCAGCTCCATACAAGTTTGACTAGTTACATTGAAATTTTGGTTTGCAGAAAAGTTTCAGAAATCGATCTTGAAATGCACGTTTCATTATTTTGGGGGCTTAAAAATGATGTTTTGGTGAGTTTATGATAAACTGATTTGTCAAAGTCAAGTTTTATTACGCAGCTCCATACAAGTTTGACTAGTTACATTGAAATTTTGGTTTGCAGAAAAGTTTCAGAAATCGATCTTGAAATGCACTTTTCATTATTTTGGGGACTTAAAAATTATGTTTTGGTGAGTTTAAGACAAAATGATTTGTCAAAGTCAAGTTTTATTACGCAGCTCCATACAAGTTTGACTAGTTACATTGAAATTTTGGTTTGCAGAAAAGTGTCAGAAATCGATCTTGAAATGCACTTTTCATTATTTTGGGGGCTTAAAAATGATGTTTTGGTGAGTTTATGATAAACTGATTTGTCAAAGTCAAGTTTTATTACGCAGCTCCATACAAGTTTGACTAGTTACATTGAAATTTTGGTTTGCAGAAAAGTTTTAGAAATCGATCTTGAAATGCACTTTTCATTATTTTGGGGGCTTAAAAATGATGTTTTGGTGAGTTTATGATAAACTGATTTGTCAAAGACAAGTTTTATTACGCAGCTCCATACAAGTTTGGCTAGTTACATTGAAATTTTGGTTTGCAGAAAAGTGTCAGAAATCGATCTTGAAATGCACTTTTCATTATTTTGGGGGCTTAAAAATGATGTTTTGGTGAGTTTATGATAAACTGATTTGTCAAAGTCAAGTTTTATTACGCAGCTCCATACAAGTTTGACTAGTTATATTGAAATTTTGGTTTGCAGAAAAGTGTCAGAAATCGATCGTGAAATGCACTTTTCATTATTTTGGGGGCTTAAAAATGATGTTTTGGTGAGTTTATGATAAACTGATTTGTCAAAGTCAAGTTTTATTACGCAGCTCCATACAAGTTTGACTAGTTACATTGAAATTTTGGTTTGCAGAAAAGTGTCAGAAATCGATCTTGAAATGCACTTTTCATTATTTTGGGGGCTTAAAAATGATGTTTTGGTGAGTTTATGATAAACTGATTTGTCAAAGTCAAGTTTTATTACGCAGCTCCATACAAGTTTGACTAGTTATATTGAAATTTTGGTTTGCAGAAAAGTGTCAGAAATCGATCTTGAAATGCACTTTTCATTATTTTGGGGGCTTAAAAATGATGTTTTGGTGAGTTTATGATAAACTGATTTGTCAAAGTCAAGTTTTATTACGCAGCTCCATACAAGTTTGACTAGTTACATTGAAATTTTGGTTTGCAGAAAAGTTTTAGAAATCGATCTTGAAATGCACTTTTCATTATTTTGGGGACTTAAAAATTATGTTTTGGTGAGTTTAAGACAAAATGATTTGTCAAAGTCAAGTTTTATTACGCAGCTCCATACAAGTTTGACTAGTTACATTGAAATTTTGGTTTGCAGAAAAGTGTCAGAAATCGATCTTGAAATGCACTTTTCATTATTTTGGGGGCTTAAAAATGATGTTTTGGTGAGTTTAAGACAAAATGATTTGTCAAAGTCAAGTTTTATTACGCAGCTCCATACAAGTTTGACTAGTTACATTGAAATTTTGGTTTGCAGAAAAGTGTCAGAAATCGATCTTGAAATGCACTTTTCATTATTTTGGGGGCTTAAAAATTATGTTTTGGTGAGTTTATGATAAACTGATTTGTCAAAGTCAAGTTTTATTACGCAGCTCCATACAAGTTTGACTAGTTATATTGAAATTTTGGTTTGCAGAAAAGTTTTAGAAATCGATCTTGAAATGCACTTTTCATTATTTTGGGGGCTTAAAAATGATGTTTTGGTGAGTTTATGACAAAATGATTTGTCAAAGTCAAGTTTTATTACGCAGCTCCATACAAGTTTGACTAGTTACATTGAAATTTTGGTTTGCAGAAAAGTGTCAGAAATCGATCTTGAAATGCACTTTTCATTATTTTGGGGGCTTAAAAATTATGTTTTGGTGAGTTTATGATAAACTGATTTGTCAAAGTCAAGTTTTATTACGCAGCTCCATACAAGTTTGACTAGTTACATTGAAATTTTGGTTTGCAGAAAAGTGTCAGAAATCGATCTTGAAATGCACTTTTCATTATTTTGGGGGCTTAAAAATGATGTTTTGGTGAGTTTATGATAAACTGATTTGTCAAAGTCAAGTTTTATTACGCAGCTCCATACAAGTTTGACTAGTTACATTGAAATTTTGGTTTGCAGAAAAGTTTTAGAAATCGATCTTGAAATGCACTTTTCATTATTTTGGGGGCTTAAAAATGATGTTTTGGTGAGTTTATGATAAACTGATTTGTCAAAGACAAGTTTTATTACGCAGCTCCATACAAGTTTGGCTAGTTACATTGAAATTTTGGTTTGCAGAAAAGTGTCAGAAATCGATCTTGAAATGCACTTTTCATTATTTTGGGGGCTTAAAAATGATGTTTTGGTGAGTTTATGATAAACTGATTTGTCAAAGTCAAGTTTTATTACGCAGCTCCATACAAGTTTGACTAGTTACATTGAAATTTTGGTTTGCAGAAAAGTGTCAGAAATCGATCTTGAAATGCACTTTTCATTATTTTGGGGGCTTAAAAATGATGTTTTGGTGAGTTTAAGACAAAATGATTTGTCAAAGTCAAGTTTTATTACGCAGCTCCATACAAGTTTGACTAGTTACATTGAAATTTGGGTTTGCAGAAAAGTGTCAGAAATCGATCTTGAAATGCACTTTCCATTATTTTGGGGGCTTAAAAATTATGTTTTGGTGAGTTTATGATAAACTGATTTGTCAAAGTCAAGTTTTATTACGCAGCTCCATACAAGTTTGACTAGTTATATTGAAATTTTGGTTTGCAGAAAAGTTTTAGAAATCGATCTTGAAATGCACTTTTCATTATTTTGGGGGCTTAAAAATGATGTTTTGGTGAGTTTATGACAAAATGATTTGTCAAAGTCAAGTTTTATTACGCAGCTCCATACAAGTTTGACTAGTTACATTGAAATTTTGGTTTGCAGAAAAGTGTCAGAAATCGATCTTGAAATGCACTTTTCATTATTTTGGGGGCTTAAAAATTATGTTTTGGTGAGTTTATGATAAACTGATTTGTCAAAGTCAAGTTTTATTACGCAGCTCCATACAAGTTTGACTAGTTACATTGAAATTTTGGTTTGCAGAAAAGTGTCAGAAATCGATCTTGAAATGCACTTTTCATTATTTTGGGGGCTTAAAAATTATGTTTTGGTGAGTTTATGATAAACTGATTTGTCAAAGTCAAGTTTTATTACGCAGCTCCATACAAGTTTGACTAGTTACATTGAAATTTTGGTTTGCAGAAAAGTTTTAGAAATCGATCTTGAAATGCACTTTTCATTATTTTGGGGGCTTAAAAATGATGTTTTGGTGAGTTTATGATAAACTGATTTGTCAAAGACAAGTTTTATTACGCAGCTCCATACAAGTTTGGCTAGTTACATTGAAATTTTGGTTTGCAGAAAAGTGTCAGAAATCGATCTTGAAATGCACTTTTCATTATTTTGGGGGCTTAAAAATGATGTTTTGGTGAGTTTATGATAAACTGATTTGTCAAAGTCAAGTTTTATTACGCAGCTCCATACAAGTTTGACTAGTTACATTGAAATTTTGGTTTGCAGAAAAGTGTCAGAAATCGATCTTGAAATGCACTTTTCATTATTTTGGGGGCTTAAAAATGATGTTTTGGTGAGTTTATGACAAAATGATTTGTCAAAGTCAAGTTTTATTACGCAGCTCCATACAAGTTTGGCTAGTTACATTGAAATTTTGGTTTGCAGAAAAGTGTCAGAAATCGATCTTGAAATGCACTTTTCATTATTTTGGGGGCTTAAAAATGATGTTTTGGTGAGTTTATGATAAACTGATTTGTCAAAGTCAAGTTTTATTACGCAGCTCCATACAAGTTTGACTAGTTATATTGAAATTTTGGTTTGCAGAAAAGTGTCAGAAATCGATCTTGAAATGCACTTTTCATTATTTTGGGGGCTTAAAAATGATGTTTTGGTGAGTTTATGATAAACTGATTTGTCAAAGTCAAGTTTTATTACGCAGCTCCATACAAGTTTGACTAGTTACATTGAAATTTTGGTTTGCAGAAAAGTTTTAGAAATCGATCTTGAAATGCACTTTTCATTATTTTGGGGACTTAAAAATTATGTTTTGGTGAGTTTAAGACAAAATGATTTGTCAAAGTCAAGTTTTATTACGCAGCTCCATACAAGTTTGACTAGTTACATTGAAATTTTGGTTTGCAGAAAAGTGTCAGAAATCGATCTTGAAATGCACTTTTCATTATTTTGGGGGCTTAAAAATTATGTTTTGGTGAGTTTATGATAAACTGATTTGTCAAAGTCAAGTTTTATTACGCAGCTCCATACAAGTTTGACTAGTTATATTGAAATTTTGGTTTGCAGAAAAGTTTTAGAAATCGATCTTGAAATGCACTTTTCATTATTTTGGGGGCTTAAAAATGATGTTTTGGTGAGTTTATGACAAAATGATTTGTCAAAGTCAAGTTTTATTACGCAGCTCCATACAAGTTTGACTAGTTACATTGAAATTTTGGTTTGCAGAAAAGTGTCAGAAATCGATCTTGAAATGCACTTTTCATTATTTTGGGGGCTTAAAAATTATGTTTTGGTGAGTTTATGATAAACTGATTTGTCAAAGTCAAGTTTTATTACGCAGCTCCATACAAGTTTGACTAGTTACATTGAAATTTTGGTTTGCAGAAAAGTGTCAGAAATCGATCTTGAAATGCACTTTTCATTATTTTGGGGGCTTAAAAATGATGTTTTGGTGAGTTTATGATAAACTGATTTGTCAAAGTCAAGTTTTATTACGCAGCTCCATACAAGTTTGACTAGTTACATTGAAATTTTGGTTTGCAGAAAAGTTTTAGAAATCGATCTTGAAATGCACTTTTCATTATTTTGGGGGCTTAAAAATGATGTTTTGGTGAGTTTATGATAAACTGATTTGTCAAAGACAAGTTTTATTACGCAGCTCCATACAAGTTTGGCTAGTTACATTGAAATTTTGGTTTGCAGAAAAGTGTCAGAAATCGATCTTGAAATGCACTTTTCATTATTTTGGGGGCTTAAAAATGATGTTTTGGTGAGTTTATGATAAACTGATTTGTCAAAGTCAAGTTTTATTACGCAGCTCCATACAAGTTTGACTAGTTACATTGAAATTTTGGTTTGCAGAAAAGTGTCAGAAATCGATCTTGAAATGCACTTTTCATTATTTTGGGGGCTTAAAAATTATGTTTTGGTGAGTTTATGATAAACTGATTTGTCAAAGACAAGTTTTATTACGCAGCTCCATACAAGTTTGGCTAGTTACATTGAAATTTTGGTTTGCAGAAAAGTGTCAGAAATCGATCTTGAAATGCACTTTTCATTATTTTGGGGGCTTAAAAATTATGTTTTGGTGAGTTTATGATAAACTGATTTGTCAAAGTCAAGTTTTATTACGCAGCTCCATACAAGTTTGACTAGTTACATTGAAATTTTGGTTTGCAGAAAAGTGTCAGAAATCGATCTTGAAATGCACTTTTCATTATTTTGGGGGCTTAAAAATTATGTTTTGGTGAGTTTATGATAAACTGATTTGTCAAAGACAAGTTTTATTACGCAGCTCCATACAAGTTTGGCTAGTTACATTGAAATTTTGGTTTGCAGAAAAGTGTCAGAAATCGATCTTGAAATGCACTTTTCATTATTTTGGGGGCTTAAAAATGATGTTTTGGTGAGTTTATGATAAACTGATTTGTCAAAGTCAAGTTTTATTACGCAGCTCCATACAAGTTTGACTAGTTACATTGAAATTTTGGTTTGCAGAAAAGTTTCAGAAATCGATCTTGAAATGCACTTTTCATTATTTTGGGGACTTAAAAATTATGTTTTGGTGAGTTTAAGACAAAATGATTTGTCAAAGTCAAGTTTTATTACGCAGCTCCATACAAGTTTGACTAGTTACATTGAAATTTTGGTTTGCAGAAAAGTGTCAGAAATCGATCTTGAAATGCACTTTTCATTATTTTGGGGGCTTAAAAATGATGTTTTGGTGAGTTTATGATAAACTGATTTGTCAAAGTCAAGTTTTATTACGCAGCTCCATACAAGTTTGACTAGTTACATTGAAATTTTGGTTTGCAGAAAAGTGTCAGAAATCGATCTTGAAATGCACTTTTCATTATTTTGGGGGCTTAAAAATGATGTTTTGGTGAGTTTAAGACAAAATGATTTGTCAAAGTCAAGTTTTATTACGCAGCTCCATACAAGTTTGGCTAGTTACATTGAAATTTTGGTTTGCAGAAAAGTGTCAGAAATCGATCTTGAAATGCACTTTTCATTATTTTGGGGACTTAAAAATTATGTTTTGGTGAGTTTAAGACAAAATGATTTGTCAAAGTCAAGTTTTATTACGCAGCTCCATACAAGTTTGACTAGTTACATTGAAATTTTGGTTTGCAGAAAAGTGTCAGAAATCGATCTTGAAATGCACTTTTCATTATTTTGGGGGCTTAAAAATGATGTTTTGGTGAGTTTATGATAAACTGATTTGTCAAAGACAAGTTTTATTACGCAGCTCCATACAAGTTTGGCTAGTTACATTGAAATTTTGGTTTGCAGAAAAGTGTCAGAAATCGATCTTGAAATGCACTTTTCATTATTTTGGGGGCTTAAAAATGATGTTTTGGTGAGTTTATGATAAACTGATTTGTCAAAGTCAAGTTTTATTACGCAGCTCCATACAAGTTTGACTAGTTACATTGAAATTTTGGTTTGCAGAAAAGTGTCAGAAATCGATCTTGAAATGCACTTTTCATTATTTTGGGGACTTAAAAATTATGTTTTGGTGAGTTTAAGACAAAATGATTTGTCAAAGTCAAGTTTTATTACGCAGCTCCATACAAGTTTGACTAGTTACATTGAAATTTTGGTTTGCAGAAAAGTGTCAGAAATCGATCTTGAAATGCACTTTTCATTATTTTGGGGGCTTAAAAATGATGTTTTGGTGAGTTTATGATAAACTGATTTGTCAAAGTCAAGTTTTATTACGCAGCTCCATACAAGTTTGACTAGTTACATTGAAATTTTGGTTTGCAGAAAAGTGTCAGAAATCGATCTTGAAATGCACTTTTCATTATTTTGGGGGCTTAAAAATGATGTTTTGGTGAGTTTATGATTAACTGATTTGTCAAAGACAAGTTTTATTACGCAGCTCCATACAAGTTTGACTAGTTACATTGAAATTTTGGTTTGCAGAAAAGTTTCAGAAATCGATCTTGAAATGCACTTTTCATTATTTTGGGGGCTTAAAAATTATGTTTTGGTGAGTTTATGACAAAATGATTTGTCAAAGTCAAGTTTTATTACGCAGCTCCATACAAGTTTGACTAGTTACATTGAAATTTTGGTTTGCAGAAAAGTGTCAGAAATCGATCTTGAAATGCACTTTTCATTATTTTGGGGGCTTAAAAATTATGTTTTGGTGAGTTTATGATAAACTGATTTGTCAAAGTCAAGTTTTATTACGCAGCTCCATACAAGTTTGACTAGTTACATTGAAATTTTGGTTTGCAGAAAAGTTTCAGAAATCGATCTTGAAATGCACTAATCATTATTTTGGGGGCTTAAAAATGATGTTTTTGAGTTTATGATAAACTGATTTGTCAAAGTCAAGTTTTATTACGCAGCTCCATACAAGTTTGACTAGTTACATTGAAATTTTGGTTTGCAGAAAAGTTTCAGAAATCGATCTTGAAATGCGTTTTTCATTATTTTGGGGGCTTAAAAATGATGTTTTGGTGTGTTTAAGACAAAATGATTTGTCAAAGTCAAGTTTTATTACGCAGCTCCATACAAGTTTGACTAGTAACAATGAAATTTTGGTTTGCAGAAAAGTTTCAGAAATCGATCTTGAAATGCACTTTTCATTATTTTGGGGGCTTAAAAATGATGTTTTGGTGAGTTTAAGACAAAATGATTTGTCAAAGTCAAGTTTTATTACGCAGCTCCATACAAGTTTGACTAGTTACATTGAAATTTTGGTTTGCAGAAAAGTGTCAGAAATCGATCTTGAAATGCACTTTTCATTATTTTGGGGGCTTAAAAATTATGTTTTGGTGAGTACATGATAAACTGATTTGTCAAAGTCAAGTTTTATTACGCAGCTCCATACAAGTTTGACTAGTTACATTGAAATTTTGGTTTGCAGAAAAGTGTCAGAAATCGATCTTGAAATGCACTTTTCATTATTTTGGGGGCTTAAAAATGATGTTTTGGTGAGTTTAAGACAAAATGATTTGTCAAAGTCAAGTTTTATTGCGCAGCTCCATACAAGTTTGACTAGTTACATTGAAATTTTGGTTTGCAGAAAAGTGTCAGAAATCGATCTTGAAATGTACTTTTCATTATTTTGGGGGCTTAAAAATGATGTTTTGGTGAGTTTATGATAAACTGATTTGTCAAAGTCAAGTTTTATTACGCAGCTCCATACAAGTTTGACTAGTTACATTGAAATTTTGGTTTGCAGAAAAGTTTCAGAAATCGATCTTGAAATGCACTTTTCATTATTTTGGGAGCTTAAAAATGATGTTTTGGTGAGTTTAAGACAAAATGATTTGTCAAAGTCAAGTTTTATTACGCAGCTCCATACAAGTTTGAATAGTAACAATGAAATTTTGGTTTGCAGAAAAGTTTCAGAAATCGATCTTGAAATGCGTTTTTCATTATTTTGGGGGCTTAAAAATGATGTTTTAGTGAGTTTATGATAAACTGATTTGTCAAAGTCAAGTTTTATTACGCAGCTCCATACAAGTTTGACTAGTTACATTGAAATTTTGGTTTGCAGAAAAGTTTCAGAAATCGATCTTGAAATGCGTTTTTCATTATTTTGGGGGCTTAAAAATGATGTTTTGGCGAGTTTAAGACAAAATGATTTGTCAAAGTCAAGTTTTATTACGCAGCTCCATACAAGTTTGACTAGTTACATTGAAATTTTGGATTGCAGAAAAGTTTCAGAAATCGATCTTGAAATGCACTTTTCATTATTTTGGGGGCTTAAAAATGATGTTTTGGTGAGTTTATGACAAAATGATTTGTCAAAGTCAAGTTTTATTACGCAGCTCCATACAAGTTTGACTAGTTACATTGAAATTTTGGTTTGCAGAAAAGTGTCAGAAATCGATCTTGAAATGCACTTTTCATTATTTTGGGGGCTTAAAAATTATGTTTTGGTGAGTTTATGATAAACTGATTTGTCAAAGTCAAGTTTTATTACGCAGCTCCATACAAGTTTGACTAGTTACATTGAAATTTTGGTTTGCAGAAAAGTTTCAGAAATCGATCTTGAAATGCGTTTTTCATTATTTTGGGGGCTTAAAAATGATGTTTTGGCGAGTTTAAGACAAAATGATTTGTCAAAGTCAAGTTTTATTACGCAGCTCCATACAAGTTTGACTAGTTACATTGAAATTTTGGTTTGCAGAAAAGTTTCAGAAATCGATCTTGAAATGCACTTTTCATTATTTTGGGGACTTAAAAATTATGTTTTGGTGAGTTTAAGACAAAATGATTTGTCAAAGTCAAGTTTTATTACGCAGCTCCATACAAGTTTGGCTAGTTACATTGAAATTTTGGTTTGCAGAAAAGTGTCAGAAATCGATCTTGAAATGCACTTTTCATTATTTTGGGGGCTTAAAAATGATGTTTTGGTGAGTTTATGATAAACTGATTTGTCAAAGTCAAGTTTTATTACGCAGCTCCATACAAGTTTGACTAGTTACATTGAAATTTTGGTTTGCAGAAAAGTGTCAGATATCGATCTTGAAATGCACTTTTCATTATTTTGGGGGCTTAAAAATGATGTTTTGTGAATTTATGATAAACTGATTTGTCAAAGTCAAGTTTTATTACGCAGCTCCATACAAGTTTGACTAGTTACATTGAAATTTTGGTTTGCAGAAAAGTTTCAGAAATCGATCTTGAAATGCACTTTTCATTATTTTGGGGGCTTAAAAATTATGTTTTGGTGAGTTTATGATAAACTGATTTGTCAAAGACAAGTTTTATTACGCAGCTCCATACAAGTTTGGCTAGTTACATTGAAATTTTGGTTTGCAGAAAAGTGTCAGAAATCGATCTTGAAATGCACTTTTCATTATTTTGGGGGCTTAAAAATTATGTTTTGGTGAGTTTACGATAAACTGATTTGTCAAAGTCAAGTTTTATCACGCAGCTCCATACAAGTTTGACTAGTTACATTGAAATTTTGGTTTGCAGAAAAGTTTCAGAAATCGATCTTGAAATGCACTTTTCATTATTTTGGGGGCTTAAAAATTATGTTTTGGTGAGTTTATGATAAACTGATTTGTCAAAGTCAAGTTTTATTACGCAGCTCCATACAAGTTTGACTAGTTACATTGAAATTTTGGTTTGCAGAAAAGTTTCAGAAATCGATCTTGAAATGCACTTTTTATTATTTTGGGGGCTTAAAAATGATGTTTTGGTGAGTTTAAGACAAAATGATTTGTCAAAGTCAAGTTTTATTACGCAGCTCCATACAAGTTTGACTAGTTACATTGAAATTTTGGTTTGCAGAAAAGTGTCAGAAATCGATCTTGAAATGCACTTTTTATTATTTTGGGGGCTTAAAAATGATGTTTTGGTGAGTTTAAGACAAAATGATTTGTCAAAGTCAAGTTTTATTACGCAGCTCCATACAAGTTTGACTAGTTACATTGAAATTTTGGTTTGCAGAAAAGTGTCAGAAATCGATCTTGAAATGCACTTTTCATTATTTTGGTAGCTTAAAAATTATGTTTTGGTGAGTTTATGATAAACTGATTTGTCAAAGTCAAGTTTTATTACGCAGCTCCATACAAGTTTGACTAGTTACATTGAAATTTTGGTTTGCAGAAAAGTTTCAGAAATCGATCTTGAAATGCACTTTTCATTATTTTGGGGGCTTAAAAATGATGTTTTGGTGAGTTTATGATAAACTGATTTGTCAAAGTCAAGTTTTATTACGCAGCTCCATACAAGTTTGACTAGTTACATTGAAATTTTGGTTTGCAGAAAAGTTTCAGAAATCGATCTTGAAATGCACTTTTCATTATTTTGGGGGCTTAAAAATTATGTTTTGGTGAGTTTAAGACAAAATGATTTGTCAAAGTCAAGTTTTATTACGCAGCTCCATACAAGTTTGACTAGTTACATTGAAATTTTGGTTTGCAGAAAAGTGTCAGAAATCGATCTTGAAATGCACATTTCATTATTTTGGGGGCTTAAAAATGATGTTTTGGTGAGTTTAAGACAAAATGATTTGTCAAAGTCAAGTTTTATTACGCAGCTCCATACAAGTTTGACTAGTTACATTGAAATTTTGGTTTGCAGAAAAGTTTCAGAAATCGATCTTGAAATGCACGTTTCATTATTTTGGGGGCTTAAAAATGATGTTTTGGTGAGTTTAAGACAAAATGATTTGTCAAAGTCAAGTTTTATTACGCAGCTCCATACAAGTTTGACTAGTTACATTGAAATTTTGGTTTGCAGAAAAGTGTCAGAAATCGATCTTGAAATGCACTTTTCATTATTTTGGGGGCTTAAAAATTATGTTTTGGTGAGTTTATGATAAACTGATTTGTCAAAGTCAAGTTTTATTACGCAGCTCCATACAAGTTTGACTAGTTACATTGAAATTTTGGTTTGCAGAAAAGTTTCAGAAATCGATCTTGAAATGCACTTTTCATTATTTTGGGGGCTTAAAAATGATGTTTTGGCGAGTTTAAGACAAAATGATTTGTCAAAGTCAAGTTTTATTACGCAGCTCCATACAAGTTTGACTAGTTACATTGAAATTTTGGTTTGCAGAAAAGTGTCAGAAATCGATCTTGAAATGCACTTTTCATTATTTTGGGGGCTTAAAAATGATGTTTTGGTGAGTTTAAGACAAAATGATTTGTCAAAGTCAAGTTTTATTACGCAGCTCCATACAAGTTTGACTAGTTACATTGAAATTTTGGTTTGCAGAAAAGTTTCAGAAATCGATCTTGAAATGCACGTTTCATTATTTTGGGGGCTTAAAAATGATGTTTTGGTGAGTTTAAGACAAAATGATTTGTCAAAGTCAAGTTTTATTACGCAGCTCCATACAAGTTTGACTAGTTACATTGAAATTTTGGTTTGCAGAAAAGTGTCGGAAATCGATCTTGAAATGCACTTTTCATTATTTTGGGGGCTTAAAAATTATGTTTTGGTGAGTTTATGATAAACTGATTTGTCAAAGTCAAGTTTTATTACGCAGCTCCATACAAGTTTGACTAGTTACATTGAAATTTTGGTTTGCAGAAAAGTTTCAGAAATCGATCTTGAAATGCACTTTTCATTATTTTGGGGGCTTAAAAATGACGTTTTGGCGAGTTTAAGACAAAATGATTTGTCAAAGTCAAGTTTTATTACGCAGCTCCATACAAGTTTGACTAGTTACATTAAAATTTTGGTTTGCAGAAAAGTGTCAGAAATCGATCTTGAAATGCACTTTTCATTATTTTGGGGGCTTAAAAATTATGTTTTGGTGAGTTTATGATAAACTGATTTGTCAAAGACAAGTTTTATTACGCAGCTCCATACAAGTTTGACTAGTTACATTGAAATTTTGGTTTGCAGAAAAGTTTCAGAAATCGATCTTAAAATGCGTTTTTCAATATTTTGGGGGCTTAAAAATTATGTTTTGGCGAGTTTATGAAAAAATGATTTGTCAAAGTCAAGTTTTATTACGCAGCTCCATACAAGTTTGACTAGTTACATTGAAATTTTGGTTTGCAGAAAAGTGTCAGAAATCGATCTTGAAATGCACTTTTCATTATTTTGGGGGCTTAAAAATTATGTTTTGGTGAGTTTATGATAAACTGATTTGTCAAAGACAAGTTTTATTACGCAGCTCCATACAAGTTTGACTAGTTACATTGAAATTTTGGTTTGCAGAAAAGTTTCAGAAATCGATCTTGAAATGCGTTTTTCATTATTTTGGGGGCTTAAAAATGATGTTTTGGCGAGTTTAAGACAAAATGATTTGTCAAAGTCAAGTTTTATTACGCAGCTCCATACAAGTTTGACTAGTTACATTGAAATTTTGGTTTGCAGAAAAGTGTCAGAAATCGATCTTGAAATGCACTTTTCATTATTTTGGGGGCTTAAAAATGATGTTTTGGTGAGTTTATGATAAACTGATTTGTCAAAGTCAAGTTTTATTACGCAGCTCCATACAAGTTTGACTAGTTACATTGAAATTTTGGTTTGCAGAAAAGTTTCAGAAATCGATCTTGAAATGCACTTTTCATTATTTTGGGGGCTTAAAAATGATGTTTTGGTGAGTTTAAGACAAAATGATTTGTCAAAGTCAAGTTTTATTACGCAGCTCCATACAAGTTTGACTAGTTACATTGAAATTTTGGTTTGCAGAAAAGTGTCAGAAATCGATCTTGAAATGCACTTTTCATTATTTTGGGGGCTTAAAAATGATGTTTTGGTGAGTTTAAGACAAAATGATTTGTCAAAGTCGAGTTTTATTACGCAGCTCCATACAAGTTTGACTAGTTACATTGAAATTTTGGTTTGCAGAAAAGTTTCAGAAATCGATCTTGAAATGCACTTTTCATTATTTTGGGGGCTTAAAAATGATGTTTTGGTGAGTTTAAGACAAAATGATTTGTCAAAGTCAAGTTTTATTACGCAGCTCCATACAAGTTTGACTAGTTACATAGAAATTTTGGTTTGCAGAAAAGTGTCAGAAATCGATCTTGAAATGCACTTTTCATTATTTTGGGGGCTTAAAAATGATGTTTTGGTGAGTTTATGATAAACTGATTTGTCAAAGTCAAGTTTTATTACGCAGCTCCATACAAGTTTGACTAGTTACATTGAAAGTTTGGTTTGCAGAAAAGTGTCAGAAATCGATCTTGAAATGCACTTTTCATTATTTTGGGGGCTTAAAAATGATGTTTTGGTGAGTTTAAGACAAAATGATTTGTCAAAGTCGAGTTTTATTACGCAGCTCCATACAAGTTTGACTAGTTACATTGAAATTTTGGTTTGCAGAAAAGTGTCAGAAATCGATCTTGAAATGCACTTTTCATTATTTTGGGGGCTTAAAAATTATGTTTTGGTGAGTTTATGATAAACTGATTTGTCAAAGTCAAGTTTTATTACGCAGCTCCATACAAGTTTGACTAGTTACATTGAAATTTTGGTTTGCAGAAAAGTGTCAGAAATCGATCTTGAAATGCACTTTTCATTATTTTGGGGGCTTAAAAATGATGTTTTGGTGAGTTTATGATAAACTGATTTGTCAAAGTCAAGTTTTATTACGCAGCTCCATACAAGTTTGACTAGTTACATTGAAATTTTGGTTTGCAGAAAAGTTTCAGAAATCGATCTTGAAATGCACTTTTCATTATTTTGGGGGCTTAAAAATGATGTTTTGGTGAGTTTTTGAAAAAATGACTTGTCAAAGTCAAGTTTTAATAGGCAGTTCCACACAAGTTTGACTAGTTACATTGAAATTTTGGTTTGCAGAAAAGTGTCAGAAATCGATCTTGAAATGCACTTTTCATTATTTTGGGGGCTTAAAAATTATGTTTTGGTGAGTTTATGATAAACTGATTTGTCAAAGTCAAGTTTTATTACGCAGCTCCATACAAGTTTGGCTAGTTACATTGAAATTTTGGTTTGCAGAAAAGTGTCAGAAATCGATCTTGAAATGCACTTTTCATTATTTTGGGGGCTTAAAAATTATGTTTTGGTGAGTTTATGATAAACTGATTTGTCAAAGTCAAGTTTTATTACGCAGCTCCATACAAGTTTGACTAGTTACATTGAAATTTTGGTTTGCAGAAAAGTGTCAGAAATCGATCTTGAAATGCACTTTTCATTATTTTGGGGGCTTAAAAATTATGTTTTGGTGAGTTTATGATAAACTGATTTGTCAAAGTCAAGTTTTTTTACGCAGCTCCATACAAGTTTGACTAGTTACATTGAAATTTTGGTTTGCAGAAAAGTGTCAGAAATCGATCTTGAAATGCGCTTTTCATTATTTTGGGGGCTTAAAAATTATGTTTTGGTGAGTTTATGATAAACTGATTTGTCAAAGTCAAGTTTTATTACGCAGCTCCATACAAGTTTGGCTAGTTACATTGAAATTTTGGTTTGCAGAAAAGTGTCAGAAATCGATCTTGAAATGCACTTTTCATTATTTTGGGGGCTTAAAAATTATGTTTTGGTGAGTTTAGGACAAAATGATTTGTCAAAGTCAAGTTTTTTTACGCAGCTCCATACAAGTTTGACTAGTTACATTGAAATTTTGGTTTGCAGAAAAGTGTCAGAAATCGATCTTGAAATGCGCTTTTCATTATTTTGGGGGCTTAAAAATTATGTTTTGGTGAGTTTATGATAAACTGATTTGTCAAAGTCAAGTTTTATTACGCAGCTCCATACAAGTTTGGCTAGTTACATTGAAATTTTGGTTTGCAGAAAAGTGTCAGAAATCGATCTTGAAATGCACTTTTCATTATTTTGGGGGCTTAAAAATTATGTTTTGGTGAGTTTAGGACAAAATGATTTGTCAAAGTCAAGTTTTTTTACGCAGCTCCATACAAGCTTGACTAGTTACATTGAAATTTTGGTTTGCAGAAAAGTTTCAGAAATCGATCTTGAAATGCACTTTTCATTATTTTGGGGGCTTAAAAATGATGTTTTGGTGAGTTTTTGAAAAAATGACTTGTCAAAGTCAAGTTTTAATAGGCAGTTCCACACAAGTTTGACTAGTTACATTGAAATTTTGGTTTGCAGAAAAGTGTCAGAAATCGATCTTGAAATGCACTTTTCATTATTTTGGGGGCTTAAAAATGATGTTTTGGTGAGTTTATGATAAACTGATTTGTCAAAGTCAAGTTTTTTTACGCAGCTCCATACAAGTTTGACTAGTTACATTGAAATTTTGGTTTGCAGAAAAGTGTCAGAAATCGATCTTGAAATGCACTTTTCATTATTTTGGGGGCTTAAAAATGATGTTTTGGTGAGTTTAAGACAAAATGATTTGTCAAAGTCAAGTTTTATTACGCAGCTCCATACAAGTTTGACTAGTTACATTGAAATTTTGGTTTGCAGAAAAGTGTCAGAAATCGATCTTGAAATGCACTTTTCATTATTTTGGGGGCTTAAAAATTATGTTTTGGTGAGTTTATGATAAACTGATTTGTCAAAGTCAAGTTTTATTACGCAGCTCCATACAAGTTTGACTAGTTACATTGAAATTTTGGTTTGCAGAAAAGTGTCAGAAATCGATCTTGAAATGCGCTTTTCATTATTTTGGGGGCTTAAAAATTATGTTTTGGTGAGTTTATGATAAACTGATTTGTCAAAGTCAAGTTTTTTTACGCAGCTCCATACAAGTTTGACTAGTTACATTGAAATTTTGGTTTGCAGAAAAGTGTCAGAAATCGATCTTGAAATGCACTTTACATTATTTTGGGGGCTTAAAAATGATGTTTTGGTGAGTTTATGATAAACTGATTTGTCAAAGTCAAGTTTTATTACGCAGCTCCATACAAGTTTGACTAGTTACATTGAAATTTTGGTTTGCAGAAAAGTGTCAGAAATCGATCTTGAAATGCGCTTTTCATTATTTTGGGGGCTTAAAAATTATGTTTTGGTGAGTTTATGATAAACTGATTTGTCAAAGTCAAGTTTTATTACGCAGCTCCATACAAGTTTGACTAGTTACATTGAAATTTTGGTTTGCAGAAAAGTTTCAGAAATCGATCTTGAAATGCACTTTTCATTATTTTGGGGGCTTAAAACTCACTCATGGGGGCTTAAAAATTATGTTTTGGTGAGTTTATGATAAACTGATTTGTCAAAGTCAAGTTTTATTACGCAGCTCCATACAAGTTTGACTAGTTACATTGAAATTTTGGTTTGCAGAAAAGTGTCAGAAATCGATCTTGAAATGCACTTTTCATTATTTTGGGGGCTTAAAAATGATGTTTTGGCGAGTTTATGATAAAATGATTTGTCAAAGTCAAGTTTTAATAGGCAGTTCCATACAAGTTTGACTAGTTACATTGAAATTTTGGTTTGCAGAAAAGTGTCAGAAATCGATCTTGAAATGCACTTTTCATTATTTTGGGGCCTAAAAAAGATGTTTTGGTGAGTTTAAGACAAAATGATTTGTCAAAGTCAAGTTTTATTACGCAGCTCCATACAAGTTTGATTAGTTACAATGAAATTTTGGTTTGCCGAAAAGTGTCAGAAATCGATTTTGAAATGCACTTTTCATTATTTTGGGGGCTTAAAAATTATGTTTTGGTGAGTTTAAGACAAAATGATTTGTCAAAGTCAAGTTTTATTACGCAGCTCCATACAAGTTTGACTAGTTACATTGAAATTTTGGTTTGCAGAAAAGTGTCAGAAATCGATCTTGAAATGCACTTTTCATTATTTTGGGGGCTTAAAAATGATGTTTTGGTGAGTTTAGGACAAAATGATTTGTCAAAGTCAAGTTTTATTACGCAGCTCCATACAAGTTTGACTAGTTACATTGAAATTTTGGTTTGCAGAAAAGTTTCAGAAATCGATCTTGAAATGCACTTTTCATTATTTTGGGGGCTTAAAAATTATGTTTTGGTGAGTTTAAGACAAAATGATTTGTCAAAGTCAAGTTTTATTACGCAGCTCCATACAAGTTTGACTAGTTACATTGAAATTTTGGTTTGCAGAAAAGTGTCAGATATCGATCTTGAAATGCACTTTTCATTATTTTGGGGGCTTAAAAATTATGTTTTGGTGAGTTTATGATAAACTGATTTGTCAAAGTCAAGTTTTATTACGCAGCTCCATACAAGTTTGACTAGTTACATTGAAATTTTGGTTTGCAGAAAAGTGTCAGAAATCGATCTTGAAATGCACTTTTCATTATTTTGGGGGCTTAAAAATTATGTTTTGGTGAGTTTAAGACAAAATGATTTGTCAAAGTCAAGTTTTATTACGCAGCTCCATACAAGTTTGACTAGTTACATTGAAATTTTGGTTTGCAGAAAAGTTTCAGAAATCGATCTTGAAATGCACTTTTCATTATTTTGGGGGCTTAAAAATTATGTTTTGGTGAGTTTAAGACAAAATGATTTGTCAAAGTCAAGTTTTATTACGCAGCTCCATACAAGTTTGACTAGTAAGAATGAAATTTTGGTTTGCAGAAAAGTGTCAGAAATCGATCTTGAAATGCACTTTTCATTATTTTGGGGGCTTAAAAATGATGTTTTGGTGAGTTTAAGACAAAATGATTTGTCAAAGTCAAGTTTTATTACGCAGCTCCATACAAGTTTGATTAGTTACATTGAAATTTTGGTTTGCCGAAAAGTGTCAGAAATCGATCTTGAAATGCACTTTTCATTATTTTGGGGGCTTAAAAATTATGTTTTGGTGAGTTTAAGACAAAATGATTTGTCAAAGTCAAGTTTAATTACGCAGCTCCATACAAGTTTGACTAGTTACATTGAAATTTTGGTTTGCAGAAAAGTGTCAGAAATCGATCTTGAAATGCACTTTTCATTATTTTGGGGGCTTAAAAATGATGTTTTGGTGAGTTTATGATAAACTGATTTGTCAAAGTCAAGTTTTATTACGCAGCTCCATACAAGTTTGACTAGTTACATTGAAATTTTGGTTTGCAGAAAAGTGTCAGAAATCGATCTTGAAATGCACTTTTCATTATTTTGGGGGCTTAAAAATGATGTTTTGGTGAGTTTAAGACAAAATGATTTGTCTAAGTCAAGTTTTAATAGGCAGTTCCATACAAGCTTGACTAGTTACATTGAAATTTTGGTTTGCAGAAAAGTTTCAGAAATGGATCTTGAAATGCACTTTCCATTATTTTGGGGGCTTAAAAATGATGTTTTGGTGAGTTTAAGACAAAATGATTTGTCAAAGTCAAGTTTTATTACGCAGCTCCATACAAGTTTGATTAGTTACATTGAAATTTTGGTTTGCAGAAAAGTGTCAGAAATCGATCTTGAAATGCACTTTTCATTATTTTGGGGGCTTAAAAATGATGTTTTGGTGAGTTTAAGACAAAATGATTTGTCAAAGTCAAGTTTAATTACGCAGCTCCATACAAGTTTGACTAGTTACATTGAAATTTTGGTTTGCAGAAAAGTGTCAGAAATCGATCTTGAAATGCACTTTTCATTATTTTGGGGGCTTAAAAAAGATGTTTTGGTGAGTTTAAGACAAAATGATTTGTCAAAGTCAAGTTTTATTACGCAGCTCCATACAAGTTTGACTAGTTACATTGAAATTTTGGTTTGCAGAAAAGTGTCAGAAATCAATCTTGAAATGCACTTTTCATTCTTTTGGGGGCTAAAAAATGATGTTTTGGTGAGTTTTTGAAAAAATTAATTGTCAAAGTCGAGTTTTAATAGGCAGCTTGCATACAAGTTTGACTAGTTACACTGAAATTTTGGTTTGCAGAAAAGTTTCAGAAATCGATCTTGAAATGCACTTTTCATTCTTTTGGGGGCTAAAAAATGATGTTTTGGTGAGTTTTTGAAAAAATTATTTGTCAAAGTCGAGTTTTAATAGGCAGCTTGCATACAAGTTTGACTAGTTACATTGAAATTTTGGTTTGCAGAAAAGTTTCAGAAATCAATCTTGAGATGCAATTTTCATTATTTTGGGGGCTAAAAAATGATGTTTTGGTGAGTTTTTGAAAAAATTATTTGTCAAAGTCGAGTTTTAATAGGCAGCTTGCATACAAGTTTGACTAGTAACATTGAAATTTTGGTTTGCAGAAAAGTTTCAGAAATCAATCTTGAAATGCACTTTTCATTCTTTTGGGGGCTAAAAAATGATGTTTTGGTGAGTTTTTGAAAAAATGACTTGTCAAAGTCAAGTTTTAATAGGCAGTTCCACACAAGTTTGACTAGTTACTATGAAATTTTGGTTTGCAGAAAAGTTTCAGAAATCGATCTTGAAATGCACTTTTCATTCTTTTGGGGGCTAAAAAATGATGTTTTGGTGAGTTTTTGAAAAAATTATTTGTCAAAGTCGAGTTTTAATAGGCAGCTTGCATACAAGTTTGACTAGTAACATTGAAATTTTGGTTTGCAGAAAAGTTTCAGAAATCAATCTTGAAATGCACTTTTCATTCTTTTGGGGGCTAAAAAATGATGTTTTGGTGAGTTTTTGAAAAAATTATTTGTCAAAGTCGAGTTTTAATAGGCAGCTTGCATACAAGTTTGACTAGTAACATTGAAATTTTGGTTTGCAGAAAAGTTTCAGAAATCAATCTTGAAATGCACTTTTCATTCTTTTGGGGGCTAAAAAATGATGTTTTGGTGAGTTTTTGAAAAAATGACTTGTCAAAGTCAAGTTTTAATAGGCAGTTCCACACAAGTTTGACTAGTTACTATGAAATTTTGGTTTGCAGAAAAGTTTCAGAAATCAATCTTGAAATGCACTTTTCATTATTTTGGGGGCTAAAAAATGATGTTTTGGTGAGTTTTTCGAAAAAATGACTTGTCAAAGTCAAGTTTTTATAGGCAGTTCCACACAAGTTTGACTAGTTACAATGAAATTTTGGTTTGCAGAAAAGTTTCAGAAATCGATCTTGAAATGCACTTTTCATTCTTTTGGGGGCTAAAAAATGATGTTTTGGTGAGTTTTTGAAAAAATTATTTGTCAAAGTCGAGTTTTAATAGGCAGCTTGCATACAAGTTTGACTAGTTACATTGAAATTTTGGTTTGCAGAAAAGTTTCAGAAATCAATCTTGAGATGCAATTTTCATTATTTTGGGGGCTAAAAAATGATGTTTTGGTGAGTTTTTGAAAAAATTATTTGTCAAAGTCGAGTTTTAATAGGCAGCTTGCATACAAGTTTGACTAGTAACATTGAAATTTTGGTTTGCAGAAAAGTTTCAGAAATCGATCTTGAAATGCACTTTTCATTCTTTTGGGGGCTAAAAAATGATGTTTTGGTGAGTTTTTGAAAAAATTATTTGTCAAAGTCGAGTTTTAATAGGCAGCTTGCATACAAGTTTGACTAGTTACATTGAAATTTTGGTTTGCAGAAAAGTTTCAGAAATCAATCTTGAGATGCAATTTTCATTATTTTGGGGGCTAAAAAATGATGTTTTGGTGAGTTTTTGAAAAAATTATTTGTCAAAGTCGAGTTTTAATAGGCAGCTTGCATACAAGTTTGACTAGTAACATTGAAATTTTGGTTTGCAGAAAAGTTTCAGAAATCAATCTTGAAATGCACTTTTCATTCTTTTGGGGGCTAAAAAATGATGTTTTGGTGAGTTTTTGAAAAAATGACTTGTCAAAGTCAAGTTTTAATAGGCAGTTCCACACAAGTTTGACTAGTTACTATGAAATTTTGGTTTGCAGAAAAGTTTCAGAAATCGATCTTGAAATGCACTTTTCATTCTTTTGGGGGCTAAAAAATGATGTTTTGGTGAGTTTTTGAAAAAATTATTTGTCAAAGTCGAGTTTTAATAGGCAGCTTGCATACAAGTTTGACTAGTTACATTGAAATTTTGGTTTGCAGAAAAGTTTCAGAAATCAATCTTGAGATGCAATTTTCATTATTTTGGGGGCTAAAAAATGATGTTTTGGTGAGTTTTTGAAAAAATTATTTGTCAAAGTCGAGTTTTAATAGGCAGCTTGCATACAAGTTTGACTAGTAACATTGAAATTTTGGTTTGCAGAAAAGTTTCAGAAATCAATCTTGAAATGCACTTTTCATTCTTTTGGGGGCTAAAAAATGATGTTTTGGTGAGTTTTTGAAAAAATGACTTGTCAAAGTCAAGTTTTAATAGGCAGTTCCACACAAGTTTGACTAGTTACTATGAAATTTTGGTTTGCAGAAAAGTTTCAGAAATCAATCTTGAAATGCACTTTTCATTATTTTGGGGGCTAAAAAATGATGTTTTGGTGAGTTTTTCGAAAAAATGACTTGTCAAAGTCAAGTTTTTATAGGCAGTTCCACACAAGTTTGACTAGTTACAATGAAATTTTGGTTTGCAGAAAAGTTTCAGAAATCAATCTTGAAATGCACTTTTCATTCTTTTGGGGGCTAAAAAATGATGTTTTAGTGAGTTTTTGAAAAAATGACTTGTCAAAGTCAAGTTTTAATAGGCAGTTCCACACAAGTTTGACTAGTTACAATGAAATTTTGGTTTGCAGAAATGTTTCAGAAATCGATCTTGAAATGCACTTTTCATTCTTTTGGGGGCTAAAAAATGATGTTTTGGTGAGTTTTTGAAAAAATTATTTGTCAAAGTCGAGTTTTAATAGGCAGCTTGCATACAAGTTTGACTAGTTACATTGAAATTTTGGTTTGCAGAAAAGTTTCAGAAATCAATCTTGAAATGCAATTTTCATTATTTTGGGGGCTAAAAAATGATGTTTTGGTGAGTTTTTGAAAAAATTAATTGTCAAAGTCAAGTTTTATTAGGCAGTTCCATACAAGTTTGACTAGTTACAATGAAATTTTGGTTTGCAGAAAAGTTTCAGAAATCGATCTTGAAATGCACTTTTCATTCTTTTGGGGGCTTAAAAACGATGTTTTGGTGAGTTTATGACAAAATGACTTGTCAAAGTCAAGTTTTAATAGGCAGTTCCACACAAGTTTGACTAGTTACAATGAAATTTTGGTTTGCAGAAAAGTTTCAGAAATCGATCTTGAAATGCACTTTTCATTCTTTTGGGGGCTTAAAAATTATGTTTTGGTGAGTTTTTGAAAAAATTATTTGTCAAAGTCGAGTTTTAATAGGCAGCTTGCATACAAGTTTGACTAGTTACATTGAAATTTTGGTTTGCAGAAAAGTTTCAGAAATCGATCTTGAAATGCACTTTTCATTCTTTTGGGGGCTTAAAAACGATGTTTTGGTGAGTTTATGACAAAATTATTTGTCAAAGTCAAGTTTTATTAGGCAGCTTGCATACAAGTTTGACTAGTTACATTGAAATTTTGGTTTGCAGAAAAGTTTCAGAAATCGATCTTGAAATTCAATTTTCGTTATTTTGGGGGCTAAAAAATGATGTTTTGGTGAGTTTTTAAAAAAATTATTTGTCAAAGTCGAGTTTTAATAGGCAGCTTGCATACAAGTTTGACTAGTGACAATGAAATTTTGGTTTGCAGAAAAGTTTCAGAAATCGATCTTGAAATGCACTTTTCATTATTTTGGGGGCTTAAAAATGATGTTTTGGTGAGTTTATGACAAAATGAATTGTCAAAGTCAAGTTTTATTAGGCAGTTCCATACAAGTTTGACTAGTTACAATGAAATTTTGGTGTGCAGAAAAGTTTAAGAAATCGATCTTGAAATGCACTTTTCATTCTTTTGGGGGCTAAAAAATGATGTTTTGGTGAGTTTTTGAAAAAATTATTTGTCAAAGTCGAGTTTTAATAGGCAGCTTGCATACAAGTTTGACTAGTTACATTGAAATTTTGGTTTGCAGAAAAGTTTCAGAAATCGATCTTGAAATGCACTTTTCATTCTTTTGGGGGCTTAAAAACGATGTTTTGGTGAGTTTATGACAAAATTATTTGTCAAAGTCAAGTTTTATTAGGCAGTTCCATACAAGTTTGACTAGTTACATTGAAATTTTGGTTTGCAGAAAAGTTTCAGAAATCGATCTTGAAATTCAATTTTCGTTATTTTGGGGGCTAAAAAATGATGTTTTGGTGAGTTTTTAAAAAAATTATTTGTCAAAGTCGAGTTTTAATAGGCAGCTTGCATACAAGTTTGACTAGTTACAATGAAATTTTGGTTTGCAGAAAAGTTTCAGAAATCAATCTTGAAATGCAATTTTCATTATTTTGGGGGCTAAAAAATGATGTTTTGGTGAGTTTTTGAAAAAATGACTTGTCAAAGTCAAGTTTTAATAGGCAGTTCCACACAAGTTTGACTAGTTACAATGAAATTTTGGTTTGCAGAAAAGTTTCAGAAATCGATCTTGAAATGCACTTTTCATTCTTTTGGGGGCTAAAAAATGATGTTTTGGTGAGTTTTTAAAAAAATTATTTGTCAAAGTCGAGTTTTAATAGGCAGCTTGCATACAAGTTTGACTAGTTACAATGAAATTTTGGTTTGCAGAAAAGTTTCAGAAATCAATCTTGAAATGCAATTTTCATTATTTTGGGGGCTAAAAAATGATGTTTTGGTGAGTTTTTGAAAAAATGACTTGTCAAAGTCAAGTTTTAATAGGCAGTTCCACACAAGTTTGACTAGTTACAATGAAATTTTGGTTTGCAGAAAAGTTTCAGAAATCGATCTTGAAATGCACTTTTCATTCTTTTGGGGGCTAAAAAATGATGTTTTGGTGAGTTTTTGAAAAAATTATTTGTCAAAGTCGAGTTTTAATAGGCAGCTTGCATACAAGTTTGACTAGTTACATTGAAATTTTGGTTTGCAGAAAAGTTTCAGAAATCGATCTTGAAATGCACTTTTCATTCTTTTGGGGCCTAAAAACGATGTTTTGGTGAGTTTATGACAAAATTATTTGTCAAAGTCAAGTTTTATTAGGCAGCTTGCATACAAGTTTGACTAGTTACATTGAAATTTTGGTTTGCAGAAAAGTTTCAGAAATCGATCTTGAAATTCAATTTTCGTTATTTTGGGGGCTAAAAAATGATGTTTTGGTGAGTTTTTAAAAAAATTATTTGTCAAAGTCGAGTTTTAATAGGCAGCTTGCATACAAGTTTGACTAGTTACAATGAAATTTTGGTTTGCAGAAAAGTTTCAGAAATCAATCTTGAAATGCAATTTTCATTATTTTGGAGGCTAAAAAATGATGTTTTGGTGAGTTTTTGAAAAAATGACTTGTCAAAGTCAAGTTTTAATAGGCAGTTCCACACAAGTTTGACTAGTTACAATGAAATTTTGGTTTGCAGAAAAGTTTCAGAAATCGATCTTGAAATGCACTTTTCATTCTTTTGGGGGCTAAAAAATGATGTTTTGGTGAGTTTTTGAAAAAAATATTTGTCAAAGTCGAGTTTTAATAGGCAGCTTGCATACAAGTTTGACTAGTTACATTGAAATTTTGGTTTGCAGAAAAGTTTCAGAAATCGATCTTGAAATGCACTTTTCATTCTTTTGGGGGCTAAAAAATGATGTTTTGGTGAGTTTATGACAAAATGATTTGTCAAAGTCAAGTTTTAATAGGCAGCTTGCATACAAGTTTGACTAGTTACATTGAAATTTTGGTTTGCAGAAAAGTTTCAGAAATCAATCTTGAAATGCACTTTTCATTATTTTGGGGGCTGAAAAATGATGTTTTGGTGAGTTTTTGAAAAAATGACTTGTCAAAGTCAAGTTTTTATAGGCAGTTCCACACAAGTTTGACTAGTTGCAATGAAATTTTGGTTTGCAGAAAAGTTTCAGAAATCGATCTTGAAATGCACTTTTCATTCTTTTGGGGGCTAAAAAATGATGTTTTGGTTAGTTTTTGAAAAAATTATTTGTCAAAGTCGAGTTTTTATAGGCAGCTTGCATACAAGTTTGACTAGTTACATTGAAATTTTGGTTTGCAGAAAAGTTTCAGAAATCGATCTTGAAATGCACTTTTCATTCTTTTGGGGGCTTAAAAACGATGTTTTGGTGAGTTTATGACAAAATTATTTGTCAAAGTCAAGTTTTATTAGGCAGCTTGCATACAAGTTTGACTAGTTACATTGAAATTTTGGTTTGCAGAAAAGTTTCAGAAATCGATCTTGAAATTCAATTTTCGTTATTTTGGGGGCTAAAAAATGATGTTTTGGTGAGTTTTTGAAAAAATTATTTGTCAAAGTCGAGTTTTAGTAGGCAGCTTGCATGCAAGTTTGACTAGTTACATTGAAATTTTGGTTTGCAGAAAAGTTTCAGAAATCGATCTTGAAATGCACTTTTCATTCTTTTGGGGGCTAAAAAATGATGTTTTGGTGAGTTTTTGAAAAAAATATTTGTCAAAGTCGAGTTTCAATAGGCAGCTTGCATACAAGTTTGACTAGTTACATTGAAATTTTGGTTTGCAGAAAAGTTTCAGAAATCAATCTTGACATGCAATTTTCATTATTTTGGGGGCTAAAAAATGATGTTTTGGTGAGTTTTTGAAAAAATTATTTGTCAAAGTCGAGTTTTAATAGGCAGCTTGCATACAAGTTTGACTAGTTACATTGAAATTTTGGTTTGCAGAAAAATTCAGAAATCAATCTTGAAATGCAATTTTCATTATTTTGGGGGCTAAAAAATGATGTTTTGGTGAGTTTTTTTAAAAATTATTTGTCAAAGTCGAGTTTTTATAGGCAGCTTGCATACAAGTTTGACTAGTTACATTGAAATTTTGGTTTGCAGAAAAATTCAGAAATCAATCTTGAAATGCACTTTTCATTCTTTTGGGGGCTAAAAAATGATGTTTTGGTGAGTTTTTGAAAAAAATATTTGTCAAAGTCGAGTTTTAATAGGCAGTTCCACACAAGTTTGACTAGTTACATTGAAATTTTGGTTTGCAGAAAAGTTTCAGAAATCAATCTTGAAATGCACTTTTCATTATTTTGGGGGCTAAAAAATGATGTTTTGGTGAGTTTTTGAAAAAAATATTTGTCAAAGTCGAGTTTTTATAGGCAGCTTGCATACAAGTTTGACTAGTTACTTTGAAATTTTGGTTTGCAGAAAAATTCAGAAATCAATCTTGAAATGCAATTTTCATTATTTTGGGGGCTAAAAAATGATGTTTTGGTGAGTTTTTGAAAAAATGATTTGTCAAAGTCGAGTTTTAATAGGCAGCTTGCATACAAGTTTGACTAGTTACATTGAAATTTTGGTTTGCAGAAAAATTCAGAAATCAATCTTGAAATGCAATTTTCATTATTTTGGGGGCTGAAAAATGATGTTTTGGTGAGTTTTTGAAAAAATTATTTGTCAAAGTCGAGTTTTAATAAGCAGCTTGCATACAAGTTTGACTAGTTACATTGAAATTTTGGTTTGCAGAAAAGTTTCAGAAATCAATCTTGAAATGCACTTTTCATTATTTTGGGGGCTAAAAAAAGATGTTTTGGTGAGTTTTTGAAAAAATTATTTGTCAAAGTCGAGTTTTAAAAGGCAACTTGCATACAAGTTTGACTAGTTACATTGAAATTTTGGTTTGCCAAAAAGTTTCCGAAATCGATTTTGGATTTCACTTTTCATTATTTTGGGGGCTTAAAAATGATGTTTTTGTTGGTCTCTAAAAAAATGATTTGTCAAAGTCGAGTTTTAATAGGGAGCTTGCATACAAGTATGACTAGTTACTTTGAAATTTTGGTTTGCAGAAAAATTCAGAAATCAATCTTGAAATGCAATTTTCATTATTTTGGGGGCTGAAAAATGATGTTTTGGTGAGTTTTTGAAAAAATGATTTGTCAAAGTCGTGTTTTAAAAGGCAACTTGCATACAAGTTTGACTAGTTACATTGAAATTTTGGTTTGCCAAAAAGTTTCCGAAATCGATTTTGGATTTCACTTTTCATTATTTTGGGGGCTTAAAAATGATGTTTTTGTTGGTCTCTAAAAAAATGATTTGTCAAAGTCGAGTTTTAATAGGGAGCTTGCATACAAGTTTGACTAGTTACTTTGAAATTTTGGTTTGCAGAAAAATTCAGAAATCAATCTTGAAATGCAATTTTCATTATTTTGGGGGCTGAAAAATGATATTTTGGTTGGTCTCTGAAAAAATGATTTGTCAAAGTCGAGTTTTAATAAGCAGCTTGCATACAAGTTTGACTAGTTACATTGAAATTTTGGTTTGCAGAAAAGTTTCAGAAATCAATCTTGAAATGCACTTTTCATTATTTTGGGGGCTAAAAAAAGATGTTTTGGTGAGTTTTTGAAAAAATTATTTGTCAAAGTCGAGTTTTAAAAGGCAACTTGCATACAAGTTTGACTAGTTACATTGAAATTTTGGTTTGCCAAAAAGTTTCCGAAATCGATTTTGGATTTCACTTTTCATTATTTTGGGGGCTTAAAAATGATGTTTTTGTTGGTCTCTAAAAAAATGATTTGTCAAAGTCGAGTTTTAATAGGGAGCTTGCATACAAGTATGACTAGTTACTTTGAAATTTTGGTTTGCAGAAAAATTCAGAAATCAATCTTGAAATGCAATTTTCATTATTTTGGGGGCTGAAAAATGATGTTTTGGTGAGTTTTTGAAAAAATGATTTGTCAAAGTCGAGTTTTAATAAGCAGCTTGCATACAAGTTTGACTAGTTACATTGAAATTTTGGTTTGCAGAAAAGTTTCAGAAATCAATCTTGAAATGCACTTTTCATTATTTTGGGGGCTTAAAAAAGATGTTTTGGTGAGTTTTTGAAAAAATTATTTGTCAAAGTCGAGTTTTAAAAGGCAACTTGCATACAAGTTTGACTAGTAACATTGAAATTTTGGTTTGCCAAAAAGTTTCCGAAATCGATTTTGGATTTCACTTTTCATTATTTTGGGGGCTTAAAAATGATGTTTTTGTTGGTCTCTAAAAAAATGATTTGTCAAAGTCGAGTTTTAATAGGGAGCTTGCATACAAGTTTGACTAGTTACTTTGAAATTTTGGTTTGCAGAAAAATTCAGAAATCAATCTTGAAATGCAATTTTCATTATTTTGGGGGCTGAAAAATGATGTTTTGGTGAGTTTTTGAAAAAATGATTTGTCAAAGTCGAGTTTTAATAAGCAGCTTGCATACAAGTTTGACTAGTTACATTGAAATTTTGGTTTGCAGAAAAGTTTCAGAAATCAATCTTGAAATGCAATTTTCATTATTTTGGGGTCTTAAAAATGATGTTTTGGTGAGTTTATGACAAAATGATTTGTCAAAGTCAAGTTGTATTAGGCAGTTCCATGCAAGTTGACTAGTTACATTGAAATTTTGGTTTGCAGAAAAGTTTCAGAAATCAATCTTGAAATGCACTTTTCATTATTTTGGGGGCTAAAAAAAGATGTTTTGGTGAGTTTTTGAAAAAATTATTTGTCAAAGTCGAGTTTTAAAAGGCAACTTGCATACAAGTTTGACTAGTTACATTGAAATTTTGGTTTGCCAAAAAGTTTCCGAAATCGATTTTGGATTTCACTTTTCATTATTTTGGGGGCTTAAAAATGATGTTTTTGTTGGTCTCTAAAAAAATGATTTGTCAAAGTCGAGTTTTAATAGGGAGCTTGCATACAAGTTTGACTAGTTACTTTGAAATTTTGGTTTGCAGAAAAATTCAGAAATCAATCTTGAAATGCAATTTTCATTATTTTGGGGGCTGAAAAATGATGTTTTGGTGAGTTTTTGAAAAAATGATTTGTCAAAGTCGAGTTTTAATAAGCAGCTTGCATACAAGTTTGACTAGTTACATTGAAATTTTGGTTTGCAGAAAAGTTTCAGAAATCAATCTTGAAATGCAATTTTCATTATTTTGGGGTCTTAAAAATGATGTTTTGGTGAGTTTTTGAAAAAATGATTTGTCAAAGTCGAGTTTTAATAAGCAGCTTGCATACAAGTTTGACTAGTTACTTAGAAATTTTGGTTTGCAGAAAAATTCAGAAATCAATCTTGAAATGCAATTTTCATTATTTTGGGGGCTAAAAAATGATGTTTTGGTGAGTTTTTGAAAAAATTATTTGTCAAAGTCGAGTGTTTATAGGCAGCTTGCATACAAGTTTGACTAGTTACATTGAAATTTTGGTTTGCAGAAAAGTTTCAGAAATCAATCTTGAAATGCAATTTTCATTATTTTGGGGTCATAAAAATGATGTTTTGGTGAGTTTTTGAAAAAATTATTTGTCAAAGTCGAGTTTTAATAGGCAGCTTGCATACAAGTTTGACTAGTTACTTAGAAACTTTGGTTTGCAGAAAAATTCAGAAATCAATCTTGAAATGCAATTTTCATTATTTTGGGGGCTAAAAAATGATGTTTTGGTGAGTTTTTGAAAAAATTATTTGTCAAAGTCGAGTTTTAATAAGCAGCTTGCATACAAGTTTGACTAGTTACTTAGAAATTTTGGTTTGCAGAAAAATTCAGAAATCAATCTTGAAATGCAATTTTCATTATTTTGGGGGCTAAAAAATGATGTTTTGGTGAGTTTTTGAAAAAATTATTTGTCAAAGTCGAGTTTTTATAGGCAGCTTGCATACAAGTTTGACTAGTTACATTGAAATTTTGGTTTGCAGAAAAGTTTCAGAAATCAATCTTGAAATGCACTTTTCATTATTTTGGGGGCTAAAAAATTATGTTTTGGTGAGTTTTTGAAAAAAATATTTGTCAAAGTCGAGATTTAATAGGGAGCTTGCATACAAGTTACTTTGAAATTTTGGTTTGCAGAAAAATTCAGAAATCAATCTTGAAATGCAATTTTCATTATTTTGGGGGCTAAAAAATGATGTTTTGGTGAGTTTTTGAAAAAATGATTTGTCAAAGTCGAGTTTTAATAGGCAGCTTGCATACAAGTTTGACTAGTTACTTAGAAATTTTGGTTTGCAGAAAAATTCAGAAATCAATCTTGAAATGCAATTTTCATTATTTTGGGGGCTAAAAAATGATGTTTTGGTGAGTTTTTGAAAAAATTATTTGTCAAAGTCGAGTTTTATTACGCAGCTCCATACAAGTTTGACTAGTTACATTGAAATTTTGGTTTGCAGAAAAGTTTCAGAAATCAATCTTGAAATGCACTTTTCATTATTTTGGGGGCTTAAAAATGATGTTTTGGTGAGTTTATGATAAACTGATTTGTCAAAGTCAAGTTTTATTACGCAGCTCCATACAAGTTTGACTAGTTACATTAAAATTTTGGTTTGCAGAAAAGTGTCAGAAATCGATCTTGAAATGCACTTTTCATTATTTTGGGGGCTTAAAAATTATGTTTTGGTGAGTTTAAGACAAAATGATTTGTCAAAGTCAAGTTTTATTACGCAGCTCCATACAAGTTTGACTAGTTACATTGAAATTTTGGTTTGCAGAAAAGTTTCAGAAATCGATCTTGAAATGCACTTTTCATTATTTTGGGGGCTTAAAAATTATGTTTTGGTGAGTTTAAGACAAAATGATTTGTCAAAGTCAAGTTTTATTACGCAGCTCCATACAAGTTTGACTAGTTACATTGAAATTTTGGTTTGCAGAAAAGTGTCAGAAATCGATCTTGAAATGCACTTTTCATTATTTTGGGGGCTTAAAAATGATGTTTTGGTGAGTTTATGATAAACTGATTTGTCAAAGTCAAGTTTTATTACGCAGCTCCATACAAGTTTGACTAGTTACATTGAAATTTTGGTTTGCAGAAAAGTTTCAGAAATCGATCTTGAAATGCACTTTTCATTATTTTGGGGGCTTAAAAATTATGTTTTGGTGAGTTTAAGACAAAATGATTTGTCAAAGTCAAGTTTTATTACGCAGCTCCATACAAGTTTGACTAGTTACATTGAAATTTTGGTTTGCAGAAAAGTGTCAGAAATCGATCTTGAAATGCACTTTTCATTATTTTGGGGGCTTAAAAATGATGTTTGGTGAGTTTATGACAAAATTATTTGTCAAAGTCAAGTTTTAATAGGCAGTTCCATAGAAGTTTGACTAGTTACATTGAAATTTTGGTTTGCCAAAAAGTTTCCGAAATCGATCTTGAAATGCACTTCTCATTATTTTGGGGGCTTAAAAATTATGTTTTGGTGAGTTTAAGACAAAATGATTTGTCAAAGTCAAGTTTTATTACGCAGCTCCATACAAGTTTGACTAGTTACATTGAAATTTTGGTTTGCAGAAAAGTGTCAGAAATCGATCTTGAAATGCACTTTTCATTATTTTGGGGGCTTAAAAATTATGTTTTGGTGAGTTTAAGACAAAATGATTTGTCAAAGTCAAGTTTTATTACGCAGCTCCATACAAGTTTGACTAGTTACATTGAAATTTTGGTTTGCAGAAAAGTGTCAGAAATCGATCTTGAAATGCACTTTTCATTATTTTGGGGGCCTAAAAATGATGTTTGGTGAGTTTATGACAAAATTATTTGTCAAAGTCAAGTTTTAATAGGCAGTTCCATAGAAGTTTGACTAGTTACATTGAAATTTTGGTTTGCCAAAAAGTTTCCGAAATCGATCTTGAAATGCACTTTTCATTATTTTGGGGGCTTAAAAATTATGTTTTGGTGAGTTTAAGACAAAATTATTTGTCAAAGTCGAGTTTTATTACGCAGCTCCATACAAGTTTGACTAGTTACATTGAAATTTTGGTTTGCAGAAAAGTGTCAGAAATCGATCTTGAAATGCACTTTTCATTATTTTGGGGGCTTAAAAATGATGTTTTGGTGAGTTTATGATAAACTGATTTGTCAAAGTCAAGTTTTATTACGCAGCTCCATACAAGTTTGACTAGTTACATTGAAATTTTGGTTTGCAGAAAAGTGTCAGAAATCGATCTTGAAATGCACTTTTCATTATTTTGGGGGCTTAAAAATGATGTTTTGGTGAGTTTAAGACAAAATGATTTGTCAAAGTCAAGTTTTATTACGCAGCTCCATACAAGTTTGACTAGTTACATTGAAATTTTGGTTTGCAGAAAAGTGTCAGAAATCGATCTTGAAATGCACTTTTCATTATTTTGGGGGCTTAAAAATGATGTTTTGGTGAGTTTATGATAAACTGATTTGTCAAAGTCAAGTTTTATTACGCAGCTCCATACAAGTTTGACTAGTTACATTGAAATTTTGGTTTGCAGAAAAGTGTCAGAAATCGATCTTGAAATGCACTTTTCATTATTTTGGGGGCTTAAAAATTATGTTTTGGTGAGTTTATGATAAACTGATTTGTCAAAGTCAAGTTTTATTACGCAGCTCCATACAAGTTTGACTAGTTACATTGAAATTTTGGTTTGCAGAAAAGTTTCAGAAATCAATCTTGAAATGCACTTTTCATTATTTTGGGGGCTTAAAAATGATGTTTTGGTGAGTTTAAGACAAAATTATTTGTCAAAGTCAAGTTTTATTACGCAGCTCCATACAAGTTAGACTAGTTACATTGAAATTTTGGTTTGCAGAAAAGTGTCAGAAATCGATCTTGAAATGCACTTTTCATTATTTTGGGGGCTTAAAAATGATGTTTTGGTGAGTTTAAGACAAAATGATTTGTCAAAGTCAAGTTTTATTACGCAGCTCCATACAAGTTTGACTAGTTACATTGAAATTTTGGTTTGCAGAAAAGTGTCAGAAATCGATCTTGAAATGCACTTTTCATTATTTTGGGGGCTTAAAAATGATGTTTTGGTGAGTTTAAGACAAAATGATTTGTCAAAGTCAAGTTTTATTACGCAGCTCCATACAAGTTTGACTAGTTACATTGAAATTTTGGTTTGCAGAAAAGTGTCAGAAATCGATCTTGAAATGCACTTTTCATTATTTTAGGGGCTTAAAAATTATGTTTTGGTGAGTTTAAGACAAAGTGATTTGTCAAAGTCAAGTTTTATTACGCAGCTCCATACAAGTTTGACTAGTTACATTGAAATTTTGGTTTGCAGAAAAGTTTCAGAAATCGATCTTGAAATGCACTTTTCATTATTTTGGGGGCTTAAAAATTATGTTTTGGTGAGTTTAAGACAAAATGATTTGTCAAAGTCAAGTTTTATTACGCAGCTCCATACAAGTTTGACTAGTTACATTGAAATTTTGGTTTGCAGAAAAGTGTCAGAAATCGATCTTGAAATGCACTTTTCATTATTTTGGGGGCTTAAAAATGATGTTTTGGTGAGTTTATGATAAACTGATTTGTCAAAGTCAAGTTTTATTACGCAGCTCCATACAAGTTTGACTAGTTACATTGAAATTTTGGTTTGCAGAAAAGTGTCAGAAATCGATCTTGAAATGCACTTTTCATTATTTTGGGGGCTTAAAAATTATGTTTTGGTGAGTTTAAGACAAAATGATTTGTCAAAGTCAAGTTTTATTACGCAGCTCCATACAAGTTTGACTAGTTACATTGAAATTTTGGTTTGCAGAAAAGTGTCAGAAATCGATCTTGAAATGCACTTTTCATTATTTTGGGGGCCTAAAAATGATGTTTGGTGAGTTTATGACAAAATGATTTGTCAAAGTCAAGTTTTATTACGCAGCTCCATACAAGTTTGACTAGTTACATTGAAATTTTGGTTTGCCAAAAAGTTTCCGAAATCGATCTTGAAATGCACTTCTCATTATTTTGGGGGCTTAAAAATTATGTTTTGGTGAGTTTAAGACAAAATGATTTGTCAAAGTCAAGTTTTATTACGCAGCTCCATACAAGTTTGACTAGTTACATTGAAATTTTGGTTTGCAGAAAAGTTTCAGAAATCGATCTTGAAATGCACTTTTCATTATTTTGGGGGCTTAAAAATGATGTTTTGGTGAGTTTATGATAAACTGATTTGTCAAAGTCAAGTTTTATTACGCAGCTCCATACAAGTTTGACTAGTTACATTGAAATTTTGGTTTGCAGAAAAGTGTCAGAAATCGATCGTGAAATGCACTTTTCATTATTTTGGGGGCTTAAAAATTATGTTTTGGTGAGTTTATGATAAACTGATTTGTCAAAGTCAAGTTTTATTACGCAGCTCCATACAAGTTTGACTAGTTACATTGAAATTTGGGTTTGCAGAAAAGTGTCAGAAATCGATCTTGAAATGCACTTTCCATTATTTTGGGGGCTTAAAAATTATGTTTTGGTGAGTTTATGATAAACTGATTTGTCAAAGTCAAGTTTTATTACGCAGCTCCATACAAGTTTGACTAGTTACATTGAAATTTGGGTTTGCAGAAAAGTGTCAGAAATCGATCTTGAAATGCACTTTCCATTATTTTGGGGGCTTAAAAATTATGTTTTGGTGAGTTTATGATAAACTGATTTGTCAAAGTCAAGTTTTATTACGCAGCTCCATACAAGTTTGACTAGTTACATTGAAATTTTGGTTTGCAGAAAAGTGTCAGAAATCGATCGTGAAATGCACTTTTCATTATTTTGGGGGCTTAAAAATGATGTTTTGGTGAGTTTATGATAAACTGATTTGTCAAAGTCAAGTTTTATTACGCAGCTCCATACAAGTTTGACTAGTTACATTGAAATTTTGGTTTGCAGAAAAGTGTCAGAAATCGATCGTGAAATGCACTTTTCATTATTTTGGGGGCTTAAAAATTATGTTTTGGTGAGTTTATGATAAACTGATTTGTCAAAGTCAAGTTTTATTACGCAGCTCCATACAAGTTTGACTAGTTACATTGAAATTTGGGTTTGCAGAAAAGTGTCAGAAATCGATCTTGAAATGCACTTTCCATTATTTTGGGGGCTTAAAAATTATGTTTTGGTGAGTTTATGATAAACTGATTTGTCAAAGTCAAGTTTTATTACGCAGCTCCATACAAGTTTGACTAGTTATATTGAAATTTTGGTTTGCAGAAAAGTTTTAGAAATCGATCTTGAAATGCACTTTTCATTATTTTGGGGGCTTAAAAATGATGTTTTGGTGAGTTTATGACAAAATGATTTGTCAAAGTCAAGTTTTATTACGCAGCTCCATACAAGTTTGACTAGTTACATTGAAATTTTGGTTTGCAGAAAAGTGTCAGAAATCGATCTTGAAATGCACTTTTCATTATTTTGGGGGCTTAAAAATGATGTTTTGGTGAGTTTATGATAAACTGATTTGTCAAAGTCAAGTTTTATTACGCAGCTCCATACAAGTTTGACTAGTTACATTGAAATTTTGGTTTGCAGAAAAGTGTCAGAAATCGATCTTGAAATGCACTTTTCATTATTTTGGGGGCTTAAAAATGATGTTTTGGTGAGTTTATGATAAACTGATTTGTCAAAGTCAAGTTTTATTACGCAGCTCCATACAAGTTTGACTAGTTACATTGAAATTTTGGTTTGCAGAAAAGTTTTAGAAATCGATCTTGAAATGCACTTTTCATTATTTTGGGGGCTTAAAAATGATGTTTTGGTGAGTTTATGATAAACTGATTTGTCAAAGACAAGTTTTATTACGCAGCTCCATACAAGTTTGGCTAGTTACATTGAAATTTTGGTTTGCAGAAAAGTGTCAGAAATCGATCTTGAAATGCACTTTTCATTATTTTGGGGGCTTAAAAATGATGTTTTGGTGAGTTTATGATAAACTGATTTGTCAAAGTCAAGTTTTATTACGCAGCTCCATACAAGTTTGACTAGTTACATTGAAATTTTGGTTTGCAGAAAAGTGTCAGAAATCGATCTTGAAATGCACTTTTCATTATTTTGGGGGCTTAAAAATTATGTTTTGGTGAGTTTATGATAAACTGATTTGTCAAAGACAAGTTTTATTACGCAGCTCCATACAAGTTTGGCTAGTTACATTGAAATTTTGGTTTGCAGAAAAGTGTCAGAAATCGATCTTGAAATGCACTTTTCATTATTTTGGGGGCTTAAAAATGATGTTTTGGTGAGTTTATGATAAACTGATTTGTCAAAGTCAAGTTTTATTACGCAGCTCCATACAAGTTTGACTAGTTACATTGAAATTTTGGTTTGCAGAAAAGTGTCAGAAATCGATCTTGAAATGCACTTTTCATTATTTTGGGGGCTTAAAAATTATGTTTTGGTGAGTTTATGATAAACTGATTTGTCAAAGACAAGTTTTATTACGCAGCTCCATACAAGTTTGGCTAGTTACATTGAAATTTTGGTTTGCAGAAAAGTGTCAGAAATCGATCTTGAAATGCACTTTTCATTATTTTGGGGGCTTAAAAATGATGTTTTGGTGAGTTTATGATAAACTGATTTGTCAAAGTCAAGTTTTATTACGCAGCTCCATACAAGTTTGACTAGTTACATTGAAATTTTGGTTTGCAGAAAAGTTTCAGAAATCGATCTTGAAATGCACTTTTCATTATTTTGGGGACTTAAAAATTATGTTTTGGTGAGTTTAAGACAAAATGATTTGTCAAAGTCAAGTTTTATTACGCAGCTCCATACAAGTTTGACTAGTTACATTGAAATTTTGGTTTGCAGAAAAGTGTCAGAAATCGATCTTGAAATGCACTTTTCATTATTTTGGGGGCTTAAAAATGATGTTTTGGTGAGTTTATGATAAACTGATTTGTCAAAGTCAAGTTTTATTACGCAGCTCCATACAAGTTTGACTAGTTACATTGAAATTTTGGTTTGCAGAAAAGTTTTAGAAATCGATCTTGAAATGCACTTTTCATTATTTTGGGGGCTTAAAAATGATGTTTTGGTGAGTTTATGATAAACTGATTTGTCAAAGACAAGTTTTATTACGCAGCTCCATACAAGTTTGGCTAGTTACATTGAAATTTTGGTTTGCAGAAAAGTGTCAGAAATCGATCTTGAAATGCACTTTTCATTATTTTGGGGGCTTAAAAATGATGTTTTGGTGAGTTTATGATAAACTGATTTGTCAAAGTCAAGTTTTATTACGCAGCTCCATACAAGTTTGACTAGTTATATTGAAATTTTGGTTTGCAGAAAAGTGTCAGAAATCGATCTTGAAATGCACTTTTCATTATTTTGGGGGCTTAAAAATGATGTTTTGGTGAGTTTATGATAAACTGATTTGTCAAAGTCAAGTTTTATTACGCAGCTCCATACAAGTTTGACTAGTTACATTGAAATTTTGGTTTGCAGAAAAGTGTCAGAAATCGATCTTGAAATGCACTTTTCATTATTTTGGGGGCTTAAAAATGATGTTTTGGTGAGTTTATGATAAACTGATTTGTCAAAGTCAAGTTTTATTACGCAGCTCCATACAAGTTTGACTAGTTATATTGAAATTTTGGTTTGCAGAAAAGTGTCAGAAATCGATCTTGAAATGCACTTTTCATTATTTTGGGGGCTTAAAAATGATGTTTTGGTGAGTTTATGATAAACTGATTTGTCAAAGTCAAGTTTTATTACGCAGCTCCATACAAGTTTGACTAGTTACATTGAAATTTTGGTTTGCAGAAAAGTTTTAGAAATCGATCTTGAAATGCACTTTTCATTATTTTGGGGACTTAAAAATTATGTTTTGGTGAGTTTAAGACAAAATGATTTGTCAAAGTCAAGTTTTATTACGCAGCTCCATACAAGTTTGACTAGTTACATTGAAATTTTGGTTTGCAGAAAAGTGTCAGAAATCGATCTTGAAATGCACTTTTCATTATTTTGGGGGCTTAAAAATGATGTTTTGGTGAGTTTAAGACAAAATGATTTGTCAAAGTCAAGTTTTATTACGCAGCTCCATACAAGTTTGACTAGTTACATTGAAATTTTGGTTTGCAGAAAAGTGTCAGAAATCGATCTTGAAATGCACTTTTCATTATTTTGGGGGCTTAAAAATTATGTTTTGGTGAGTTTATGATAAACTGATTTGTCAAAGTCAAGTTTTATTACGCAGCTCCATACAAGTTTGACTAGTTATATTGAAATTTTGGTTTGCAGAAAAGTTTTAGAAATCGATCTTGAAATGCACTTTTCATTATTTTGGGGGCTTAAAAATGATGTTTTGGTGAGTTTATGACAAAATGATTTGTCAAAGTCAAGTTTTATTACGCAGCTCCATACAAGTTTGACTAGTTACATTGAAATTTTGGTTTGCAGAAAAGTGTCAGAAATCGATCTTGAAATGCACTTTTCATTATTTTGGGGGCTTAAAAATTATGTTTTGGTGAGTTTATGATAAACTGATTTGTCAAAGTCAAGTTTTATTACGCAGCTCCATACAAGTTTGACTAGTTACATTGAAATTTTGGTTTGCAGAAAAGTGTCAGAAATCGATCTTGAAATGCACTTTTCATTATTTTGGGGGCTTAAAAATGATGTTTTGGTGAGTTTATGATAAACTGATTTGTCAAAGTCAAGTTTTATTACGCAGCTCCATACAAGTTTGACTAGTTACATTGAAATTTTGGTTTGCAGAAAAGTTTTAGAAATCGATCTTGAAATGCACTTTTCATTATTTTGGGGGCTTAAAAATGATGTTTTGGTGAGTTTATGATAAACTGATTTGTCAAAGACAAGTTTTATTACGCAGCTCCATACAAGTTTGGCTAGTTACATTGAAATTTTGGTTTGCAGAAAAGTGTCAGAAATCGATCTTGAAATGCACTTTTCATTATTTTGGGGGCTTAAAAATGATGTTTTGGTGAGTTTATGATAAACTGATTTGTCAAAGTCAAGTTTTATTACGCAGCTCCATACAAGTTTGACTAGTTACATTGAAATTTTGGTTTGCAGAAAAGTGTCAGAAATCGATCTTGAAATGCACTTTTCATTATTTTGGGGGCTTAAAAATGATGTTTTGGTGAGTTTAAGACAAAATGATTTGTCAAAGTCAAGTTTTATTACGCAGCTCCATACAAGTTTGACTAGTTACATTGAAATTTGGGTTTGCAGAAAAGTGTCAGAAATCGATCTTGAAATGCACTTTCCATTATTTTGGGGGCTTAAAAATTATGTTTTGGTGAGTTTATGATAAACTGATTTGTCAAAGTCAAGTTTTATTACGCAGCTCCATACAAGTTTGACTAGTTATATTGAAATTTTGGTTTGCAGAAAAGTTTTAGAAATCGATCTTGAAATGCACTTTTCATTATTTTGGGGGCTTAAAAATGATGTTTTGGTGAGTTTATGACAAAATGATTTGTCAAAGTCAAGTTTTATTACGCAGCTCCATACAAGTTTGACTAGTTACATTGAAATTTTGGTTTGCAGAAAAGTGTCAGAAATCGATCTTGAAATGCACTTTTCATTATTTTGGGGGCTTAAAAATTATGTTTTGGTGAGTTTATCATAAACTGATTTGTCAAAGTCAAGTTTTATTACGCAGCTCCATACAAGTTTGACTAGTTACATTGAAATTTTGGTTTGCAGAAAAGTGTCAGAAATCGATCTTGAAATGCACTTTTCATTATTTTGGGGGCTTAAAAATGATGTTTTGGTGAGTTTATGATAAACTGATTTGTCAAAGTCAAGTTTTATTACGCAGCTCCATACAAGTTTGACTAGTTACATTGAAATTTTGGTTTGCAGAAAAGTTTTAGAAATCGATCTTGAAATGCACTTTTCATTATTTTGGGGGCTTAAAAATGATGTTTTGGTGAGTTTATGATAAACTGATTTGTCAAAGACAAGTTTTATTACGCAGCTCCATACAAGTTTGGCTAGTTACATTGAAATTTTGGTTTGCAGAAAAGTGTCAGAAATCGATCTTGAAATGCACTTTTCATTATTTTGGGGGCTTAAAAATGATGTTTTGGTGAGTTTATGATAAACTGATTTGTCAAAGTCAAGTTTTATTACGCAGCTCCATACAAGTTTGACTAGTTACATTGAAATTTTGGTTTGCAGAAAAGTGTCAGAAATCGATCTTGAAATGCACTTTTCATTATTTTGGGGGCTTAAAAATGATGTTTTGGTGAGTTTATGACAAAATGATTTGTCAAAGTCAAGTTTTATTACGCAGCTCCATACAAGTTTGGCTAGTTACATTGAAATTTTGGTTTGCAGAAAAGTGTCAGAAATCGATCTTGAAATGCACTTTTCATTATTTTGGGGGCTTAAAAATGATGTTTTGGTGAGTTTATGATAAACTGATTTGTCAAAGTCAAGTTTTATTACGCAGCTCCATACAAGTTTGACTAGTTATATTGAAATTTTGGTTTGCAGAAAAGTGTCAGAAATCGATCTTGAAATGCACTTTTCATTATTTTGGGGGCTTAAAAATGATGTTTTGGTGAGTTTATGATAAACTGATTTGTCAAAGTCAAGTTTTATTACGCAGCTCCATACAAGTTTGACTAGTTACATTGAAATTTTGGTTTGCAGAAAAGTTTTAGAAATCGATCTTGAAATGCACTTTTCATTATTTTGGGGACTTAAAAATTATGTTTTGGTGAGTTTAAGACAAAATGATTTGTCAAAGTCAAGTTTTATTACGCAGCTCCATACAAGTTTGACTAGTTACATTGAAATTTTGGTTTGCAGAAAAGTGTCAGAAATCGATCTTGAAATGCACTTTTCATTATTTTGGGGGCTTAAAAATGATGTTTTGGTGAGTTTATGATAAACTGATTTGTCAAAGTCAAGTTTTATTACGCAGCTCCATACAAGTTTGACTAGTTACATTGAAATTTTGGTTTGCAGAAAAGTGTCAGAAATCGATCTTGAAATGCACTTTTCATTATTTTGGGGGCTTAAAAATGATGTTTTGGTGAGTTTATGACAAAATGATTTGTCAAAGTCAAGTTTTATTACGCAGCTCCATACAAGTTTGACTAGTTACATTGAAATTTTGGTTTGCAGAAAAGTGTCAGAAATCGATCTTGAAATGCACTTTTCATTATTTTGGGGGCTTAAAAATTATGTTTTGGTGAGTTTATGATAAACTGATTTGTCAAAGTCAAGTTTTATTACGCAGCTCCATACAAGTTTGACTAGTTACATTGAAATTTTGGTTTGCAGAAAAGTGTCAGAAATCGATCTTGAAATGCACTTTTCATTATTTTGGGGGCTTAAAAATGATGTTTTGGTGAGTTTATGATAAACTGATTTGTCAAAGTCAAGTTTTATTACGCAGCTCCATACAAGTTTGACTAGTTACATTGAAATTTTGGTTTGCAGAAAAGTTTTAGAAATCGATCTTGAAATGCACTTTTCATTATTTTGGGGGCTTAAAAATGATGTTTTGGTGAGTTTATGATAAACTGATTTGTCAAAGACAAGTTTTATTACGCAGCTCCATACAAGTTTGGCTAGTTACATTGAAATTTTGGTTTGCAGAAAAGTGTCAGAAATCGATCTTGAAATGCACTTTTCATTATTTTGGGGGCTTAAAAATGATGTTTTGGTGAGTTTATGATAAACTGATTTGTCAAAGTCAAGTTTTATTACGCAGCTCCATACAAGTTTGACTAGTTACATTGAAATTTTGGTTTGCAGAAAAGTGTCAGAAATCGATCTTGAAATGCACTTTTCATTATTTTGGGGGCTTAAAAATTATGTTTTGGTGAGTTTATGATAAACTGATTTGTCAAAGACAAGTTTTATTACGCAGCTCCATACAAGTTTGGCTAGTTACATTGAAATTTTGGTTTGCAGAAAAGTGTCAGAAATCGATCTTGAAATGCACTTTTCATTATTTTGGGGGCTTAAAAATTATGTTTTGGTGAGTTTATGATAAACTGATTTGTCAAAGTCAAGTTTTATTACGCAGCTCCATACAAGTTTGACTAGTTACATTGAAATTTTGGTTTGCAGAAAAGTGTCAGAAATCGATCTTGAAATGCACTTTTCATTATTTTGGGGGCTTAAAAATTATGTTTTGGTGAGTTTATGATAAACTGATTTGTCAAAGACAAGTTTTATTACGCAGCTCCATACAAGTTTGGCTAGTTACATTGAAATTTTGGTTTGCAGAAAAGTGTCAGAAATCGATCTTGAAATGCACTTTTCATTATTTTGGGGGCTTAAAAATGATGTTTTGGTGAGTTTATGATAAACTGATTTGTCAAAGTCAAGTTTTATTACGCAGCTCCATACAAGTTTGACTAGTTACATTGAAATTTTGGTTTGCAGAAAAGTTTCAGAAATCGATCTTGAAATGCACTTTTCATTATTTTGGGGACTTAAAAATTATGTTTTGGTGAGTTTAAGACAAAATGATTTGTCAAAGTCAAGTTTTATTACGCAGCTCCATACAAGTTTGACTAGTTACATTGAAATTTTGGTTTGCAGAAAAGTGTCAGAAATCGATCTTGAAATGCACTTTTCATTATTTTGGGGGCTTAAAAATGATGTTTTGGTGAGTTTATGATAAACTGATTTGTCAAAGTCAAGTTTTATTACGCAGCTCCATACAAGTTTGACTAGTTACATTGAAATTTTGGTTTGCAGAAAAGTGTCAGAAATCGATCTTGAAATGCACTTTTCATTATTTTGGGGGCTTAAAAATGATGTTTTGGTGAGTTTAAGACAAAATGATTTGTCAAAGTCAAGTTTTATTACGCAGCTCCATACAAGTTTGGCTAGTTACATTGAAATTTTGGTTTGCAGAAAAGTGTCAGAAATCGATCTTGAAATGCACTTTTCATTATTTTGGGGACTTAAAAATTATGTTTTGGTGAGTTTAAGACAAAATGATTTGTCAAAGTCAAGTTTTATTACGCAGCTCCATACAAGTTTGACTAGTTACATTGAAATTTTGGTTTGCAGAAAAGTGTCAGAAATCGATCTTGAAATGCACTTTTCATTATTTTGGGGGCTTAAAAATGATGTTTTGGTGAGTTTATGATAAACTGATTTGTCAAAGACAAGTTTTATTACGCAGCTCCATACAAGTTTGGCTAGTTACATTGAAATTTTGGTTTGCAGAAAAGTGTCAGAAATCGATCTTGAAATGCACTTTTCATTATTTTGGGGGCTTAAAAATGATGTTTTGGTGAGTTTATGATAAACTGATTTGTCAAAGTCAAGTTTTATTACGCAGCTCCATACAAGTTTGACTAGTTACATTGAAATTTTGGTTTGCAGAAAAGTGTCAGAAATCGATCTTGAAATGCACTTTTCATTATTTTGGGGGCTTAAAAATTATGTTTTGGTGAGTTTATGATAAACTGATTTGTCAAAGACAAGTTTTATTACGCAGCTCCATACAAGTTTGGCTAGTTACATTGAAATTTTGGTTTGCAGAAAAGTGTCAGAAATCGATCTTGAAATGCACTTTTCATTATTTTGGGGACTTAAAAATTATGTTTTGGTGAGTTTAAGACAAAATGATTTGTCAAAGTCAAGTTTTATTACGCAGCTCCATACAAGTTTGACTAGTTACATTGAAATTTTGGTTTGCAGAAAAGTGTCAGAAATCGATCTTGAAATGCACTTTTCATTATTTTGGGGGCTTAAAAATGATGTTTTGGTGAGTTTATGATAAACTGATTTGTCAAAGTCAAGTTTTATTACGCAGCTCCATACAAGTTTGACTAGTTACATTGAAATTTTGGTTTGCAGAAAAGTGTCAGAAATCGATCTTGAAATGCACTTTTCATTATTTTGGGGGCTTAAAAATGATGTTTTGGTGAGTTTATGATTAACTGATTTGTCAAAGACAAGTTTTATTACGCAGCTCCATACAAGTTTGACTAGTTACATTGAAATTTTGGTTTGCAGAAAAGTTTCAGAAATCGATCTTGAAATGCACTTTTCATTATTTTGGGGGCTTAAAAATTATGTTTTGGTGAGTTTATGACAAAATGATTTGTCAAAGTCAAGTTTTATTACGCAGCTCCATACAAGTTTGACTAGTTACATTGAAATTTTGGTTTGCAGAAAAGTGTCAGAAATCGATCTTGAAATGCACTTTTCATTATTTTGGGGGCTTAAAAATTATGTTTTGGTGAGTTTATGATAAACTGATTTGTCAAAGTCAAGTTTTATTACGCAGCTCCATACAAGTTTGACTAGTTACATTGAAATTTTGGTTTGCAGAAAAGTTTCAGAAATCGATCTTGAAATGCACTAATCATTATTTTGGGGGCTTAAAAATGATGTTTTTGAGTTTATGATAAACTGATTTGTCAAAGTCAAGTTTTATTACGCAGCTCCATACAAGTTTGACTAGTTACATTGAAATTTTGGTTTGCAGAAAAGTTTCAGAAATCGATCTTGAAATGCGTTTTTCATTATTTTGGGGGCTTAAAAATGATGTTTTGGTGTGTTTAAGACAAAATGATTTGTCAAAGTCAAGTTTTATTACGCAGCTCCATACAAGTTTGACTAGTAACAATGAAATTTTGGTTTGCAGAAAAGTTTCAGAAATCGATCTTGAAATGCACTTTTCATTATTTTGGGGGCTTAAAAATGATGTTTTGGTGAGTTTAAGACAAAATGATTTGTCAAAGTCAAGTTTTATTACGCAGCTCCATACAAGTTTGACTAGTTACATTGAAATTTTGGTTTGCAGAAAAGTGTCAGAAATCGATCTTGAAATGCACTTTTCATTATTTTGGGGGCTTAAAAATTATGTTTTGGTGAGTATATGATAAACTGATTTGTCAAAGTCAAGTTTTATTACGCAGCTCCATACAAGTTTGACTAGTTACATTGAAATTTTGGTTTGCAGAAAAGTGTCAGAAATCGATCTTGAAATGCACTTTTCATTATTTTGGGGGCTTAAAAATGATGTTTTGGTGAGTTTAAGACAAAATGATTTGTCAAAGTCAAGTTTTATTGCGCAGCTCCATACAAGTTTGACTAGTTACATTGAAATTTTGGTTTGCAGAAAAGTGTCAGAAATCGATCTTGAAATGTACTTTTCATTATTTTGGGGGCTTAAAAATGATGTTTTGGTGAGTTTATGATAAACTGATTTGTCAAAGTCAAGTTTTATTACGCAGCTCCATACAAGTTTGACTAGTTACATTGAAATTTTGGTTTGCAGAAAAGTTTCAGAAATCGATCTTGAAATGCACTTTTCATTATTTTGGGAGCTTAAAAATGATGTTTTGGTGAGTTTAAGACAAAATGATTTGTCAAAGTCAAGTTTTATTACGCAGCTCCATACAAGTTTGAATAGTAACAATGAAATTTTGGTTTGCAGAAAAGTTTCAGAAATCGATCTTGAAATGCGTTTTTCATTATTTTGGGGGCTTAAAAATGATGTTTTAGTGAGTTTATGATAAACTGATTTGTCAAAGTCAAGTTTTATTACGCAGCTCCATACAAGTTTGACTAGTTACATTGAAATTTTGGTTTGCAGAAAAGTTTCAGAAATCGATCTTGAAATGCGTTTTTCATTATTTTGGGGGCTTAAAAATGATGTTTTGGCGAGTTTAAGACAAAATGATTTGTCAAAGTCAAGTTTTATTACGCAGCTCCATACAAGTTTGACTAGTTACATTGAAATTTTGGATTGCAGAAAAGTTTCAGAAATCGATCTTGAAATGCACTTTTCATTATTTTGGGGGCTTAAAAATGATGTTTTGGTGAGTTTATGACAAAATGATTTGTCAAAGTCAAGTTTTATTACGCAGCTCCATACAAGTTTGACTAGTTACATTGAAATTTTGGTTTGCAGAAAAGTGTCAGAAATCGATCTTGAAATGCACTTTTCATTATTTTGGGGGCTTAAAAATTATGTTTTGGTGAGTTTATGATAAACTGATTTGTCAAAGTCAAGTTTTATTACGCAGCTCCATACAAGTTTGACTAGTTACATTGAAATTTTGGTTTGCAGAAAAGTTTCAGAAATCGATCTTGAAATGCGTTTTTCATTATTTTGGGGGCTTAAAAATGATGTTTTGGCGAGTTTAAGACAAAATGATTTGTCAAAGTCAAGTTTTATTACGCAGCTCCATACAAGTTTGACTAGTTACATTGAAATTTTGGTTTGCAGAAAAGTTTCAGAAATCGATCTTGAAATGCACTTTTCATTATTTTGGGGACTTAAAAATTATGTTTTGGTGAGTTTAAGACAAAATGATTTGTCAAAGTCAAGTTTTATTACGCAGCTCCATACAAGTTTGGCTAGTTACATTGAAATTTTGGTTTGCAGAAAAGTGTCAGAAATCGATCTTGAAATGCACTTTTCATTATTTTGGGGGCTTAAAAATGATGTTTTGGTGAGTTTATGATAAACTGATTTGTCAAAGTCAAGTTTTATTACGCAGCTCCATACAAGTTTGACTAGTTACATTGAAATTTTGGTTTGCAGAAAAGTGTCAGATATCGATCTTGAAATGCACTTTTCATTATTTTGGGGGCTTAAAAATGATGTTTTGTGAATTTATGATAAACTGATTTGTCAAAGTCAAGTTTTATTACGCAGCTCCATACAAGTTTGACTAGTTACATTGAAATTTTGGTTTGCAGAAAAGTTTCAGAAATCGATCTTGAAATGCACTTTTCATTATTTTGGGGGCTTAAAAATTATGTTTTGGTGAGTTTATGATAAACTGATTTGTCAAAGACAAGTTTTATTACGCAGCTCCATACAAGTTTGGCTAGTTACATTGAAATTTTGGTTTGCAGAAAAGTGTCAGAAATCGATCTTGAAATGCACTTTTCATTATTTTGGGGGCTTAAAAATTATGTTTTGGTGAGTTTACGATAAACTGATTTGTCAAAGTCAAGTTTTATCACGCAGCTCCATACAAGTTTGACTAGTTACATTGAAATTTTGGTTTGCAGAAAAGTTTCAGAAATCGATCTTGAAATGCACTTTTCATTATTTTGGGGGCTTAAAAATTATGTTTTGGTGAGTTTATGATAAACTGATTTGTCAAAGTCAAGTTTTATTACGCAGCTCCATACAAGTTTGACTAGTTACATTGAAATTTTGGTTTGCAGAAAAGTTTCAGAAATCGATCTTGAAATGCACTTTTTATTATTTTGGGGGCTTAAAAATGATGTTTTGGTGAGTTTAAGACAAAATGATTTGTCAAAGTCAAGTTTTATTACGCAGCTCCATACAAGTTTGACTAGTTACATTGAAATTTTGGTTTGCAGAAAAGTGTCAGAAATCGATCTTGAAATGCACTTTTTATTATTTTGGGGGCTTAAAAATGATGTTTTGGTGAGTTTAAGACAAAATGATTTGTCAAAGTCAAGTTTTATTACGCAGCTCCATACAAGTTTGACTAGTTACATTGAAATTTTGGTTTGCAGAAAAGTGTCAGAAATCGATCTTGAAATGCACTTTTCATTATTTTGGTAGCTTAAAAATTATGTTTTGGTGAGTTTATGATAAACTGATTTGTCAAAGTCAAGTTTTATTACGCAGCTCCATACAAGTTTGACTAGTTACATTGAAATTTTGGTTTGCAGAAAAGTTTCAGAAATCGATCTTGAAATGCACTTTTCATTATTTTGGGGGCTTAAAAATGATGTTTTGGTGAGTTTATGATAAACTGATTTGTCAAAGTCAAGTTTTATTACGCAGCTCCATACAAGTTTGACTAGTTACATTGAAATTTTGGTTTGCAGAAAAGTTTCAGAAATCGATCTTGAAATGCACTTTTCATTATTTTGGGGGCTTAAAAATTATGTTTTGGTGAGTTTAAGACAAAATGATTTGTCAAAGTCAAGTTTTATTACGCAGCTCCATACAAGTTTGACTAGTTACATTGAAATTTTGGTTTGCAGAAAAGTGTCAGAAATCGATCTTGAAATGCACATTTCATTATTTTGGGGGCTTAAAAATGATGTTTTGGTGAGTTTAAGACAAAATGATTTGTCAAAGTCAAGTTTTATTACGCAGCTCCATACAAGTTTGACTAGTTACATTGAAATTTTGGTTTGCAGAAAAGTTTCAGAAATCGATCTTGAAATGCACGTTTCATTATTTTGGGGGCTTAAAAATGATGTTTTGGTGAGTTTAAGACAAAATGATTTGTCAAAGTCAAGTTTTATTACGCAGCTCCATACAAGTTTGACTAGTTACATTGAAATTTTGGTTTGCAGAAAAGTGTCAGAAATCGATCTTGAAATGCACTTTTCATTATTTTGGGGGCTTAAAAATTATGTTTTGGTGAGTTTATGATAAACTGATTTGTCAAAGTCAAGTTTTATTACGCAGCTCCATACAAGTTTGACTAGTTACATTGAAATTTTGGTTTGCAGAAAAGTTTCAGAAATCGATCTTGAAATGCACTTTTCATTATTTTGGGGGCTTAAAAATGATGTTTTGGCGAGTTTAAGACAAAATGATTTGTCAAAGTCAAGTTTTATTACGCAGCTCCATACAAGTTTGACTAGTTACATTGAAATTTTGGTTTGCAGAAAAGTGTCAGAAATCGATCTTGAAATGCACTTTTCATTATTTTGGGGGCTTAAAAATGATGTTTTGGTGAGTTTAAGACAAAATGATTTGTCAAAGTCAAGTTTTATTACGCAGCTCCATACAAGTTTGACTAGTTACATTGAAATTTTGGTTTGCAGAAAAGTTTCAGAAATCGATCTTGAAATGCACGTTTCATTATTTTGGGGGCTTAAAAATGATGTTTTGGTGAGTTTAAGACAAAATGATTTGTCAAAGTCAAGTTTTATTACGCAGCTCCATACAAGTTTGACTAGTTACATTGAAATTTTGGTTTGCAGAAAAGTGTCGGAAATCGATCTTGAAATGCACTTTTCATTATTTTGGGGGCTTAAAAATTATGTTTTGGTGAGTTTATGATAAACTGATTTGTCAAAGTCAAGTTTTATTACGCAGCTCCATACAAGTTTGACTAGTTACATTGAAATTTTGGTTTGCAGAAAAGTTTCAGAAATCGATCTTGAAATGCACTTTTCATTATTTTGGGGGCTTAAAAATGACGTTTTGGCGAGTTTAAGACAAAATGATTTGTCAAAGTCAAGTTTTATTACGCAGCTCCATACAAGTTTGACTAGTTACATTAAAATTTTGGTTTGCAGAAAAGTGTCAGAAATCGATCTTGAAATGCACTTTTCATTATTTTGGGGGCTTAAAAATTATGTTTTGGTGAGTTTATGATAAACTGATTTGTCAAAGACAAGTTTTATTACGCAGCTCCATACAAGTTTGACTAGTTACATTGAAATTTTGGTTTGCAGAAAAGTTTCAGAAATCGATCTTAAAATGCGTTTTTCAATATTTTGGGGGCTTAAAAATTATGTTTTGGCGAGTTTATGAAAAAATGATTTGTCAAAGTCAAGTTTTATTACGCAGCTCCATACAAGTTTGACTAGTTACATTGAAATTTTGGTTTGCAGAAAAGTGTCAGAAATCGATCTTGAAATGCACTTTTCATTATTTTGGGGGCTTAAAAATTATGTTTTGGTGAGTTTATGATAAACTGATTTGTCAAAGACAAGTTTTATTACGCAGCTCCATACAAGTTTGACTAGTTACATTGAAATTTTGGTTTGCAGAAAAGTTTCAGAAATCGATCTTGAAATGCGTTTTTCATTATTTTGGGGGCTTAAAAATGATGTTTTGGCGAGTTTAAGACAAAATGATTTGTCAAAGTCAAGTTTTATTACGCAGCTCCATACAAGTTTGACTAGTTACATTGAAATTTTGGTTTGCAGAAAAGTGTCAGAAATCGATCTTGAAATGCACTTTTCATTATTTTGGGGGCTTAAAAATGATGTTTTGGTGAGTTTATGATAAACTGATTTGTCAAAGTCAAGTTTTATTACGCAGCTCCATACAAGTTTGACTAGTTACATTGAAATTTTGGTTTGCAGAAAAGTTTCAGAAATCGATCTTGAAATGCACTTTTCATTATTTTGGGGGCTTAAAAATGATGTTTTGGTGAGTTTAAGACAAAATGATTTGTCAAAGTCAAGTTTTATTACGCAGCTCCATACAAGTTTGACTAGTTACATTGAAATTTTGGTTTGCAGAAAAGTGTCAGAAATCGATCTTGAAATGCACTTTTCATTATTTTGGGGGCTTAAAAATGATGTTTTGGTGAGTTTAAGACAAAATGATTTGTCAAAGTCGAGTTTTATTACGCAGCTCCATACAAGTTTGACTAGTTACATTGAAATTTTGGTTTGCAGAAAAGTTTCAGAAATCGATCTTGAAATGCACTTTTCATTATTTTGGGGGCTTAAAAATGATGTTTTGGTGAGTTTAAGACAAAATGATTTGTCAAAGTCAAGTTTTATTACGCAGCTCCATACAAGTTTGACTAGTTACATAGAAATTTTGGTTTGCAGAAAAGTGTCAGAAATCGATCTTGAAATGCACTTTTCATTATTTTGGGGGCTTAAAAATGATGTTTTGGTGAGTTTATGATAAACTGATTTGTCAAAGTCAAGTTTTATTACGCAGCTCCATACAAGTTTGACTAGTTACATTGAAAGTTTGGTTTGCAGAAAAGTGTCAGAAATCGATCTTGAAATGCACTTTTCATTATTTTGGGGGCTTAAAAATGATGTTTTGGTGAGTTTAAGACAAAATGATTTGTCAAAGTCGAGTTTTATTACGCAGCTCCATACAAGTTTGACTAGTTACATTGAAATTTTGGTTTGCAGAAAAGTGTCAGAAATCGATCTTGAAATGCACTTTTCATTATTTTGGGGGCTTAAAAATTATGTTTTGGTGAGTTTATGATAAACTGATTTGTCAAAGTCAAGTTTTATTACGCAGCTCCATACAAGTTTGACTAGTTACATTGAAATTTTGGTTTGCAGAAAAGTGTCAGAAATCGATCTTGAAATGCACTTTTCATTATTTTGGGGGCTTAAAAATGATGTTTTGGTGAGTTTATGATAAACTGATTTGTCAAAGTCAAGTTTTATTACGCAGCTCCATACAAGTTTGACTAGTTACATTGAAATTTTGGTTTGCAGAAAAGTTTCAGAAATCGATCTTGAAATGCACTTTTCATTATTTTGGGGGCTTAAAAATGATGTTTTGGTGAGTTTTTGAAAAAATGACTTGTCAAAGTCAAGTTTTAATAGGCAGTTCCACACAAGTTTGACTAGTTACATTGAAATTTTGGTTTGCAGAAAAGTGTCAGAAATCGATCTTGAAATGCACTTTTCATTATTTTGGGGGCTTAAAAATTATGTTTTGGTGAGTTTATGATAAACTGATTTGTCAAAGTCAAGTTTTATTACGCAGCTCCATACAAGTTTGGCTAGTTACATTGAAATTTTGGTTTGCAGAAAAGTGTCAGAAATCGATCTTGAAATGCACTTTTCATTATTTTGGGGGCTTAAAAATTATGTTTTGGTGAGTTTATGATAAACTGATTTGTCAAAGTCAAGTTTTATTACGCAGCTCCATACAAGTTTGACTAGTTACATTGAAATTTTGGTTTGCAGAAAAGTGTCAGAAATCGATCTTGAAATGCACTTTTCATTATTTTGGGGGCTTAAAAATTATGTTTTGGTGAGTTTATGATAAACTGATTTGTCAAAGTCAAGTTTTTTTACGCAGCTCCATACAAGTTTGACTAGTTACATTGAAATTTTGGTTTGCAGAAAAGTGTCAGAAATCGATCTTGAAATGCGCTTTTCATTATTTTGGGGGCTTAAAAATTATGTTTTGGTGAGTTTATGATAAACTGATTTGTCAAAGTCAAGTTTTATTACGCAGCTCCATACAAGTTTGGCTAGTTACATTGAAATTTTGGTTTGCAGAAAAGTGTCAGAAATCGATCTTGAAATGCACTTTTCATTATTTTGGGGGCTTAAAAATTATGTTTTGGTGAGTTTAGGACAAAATGATTTGTCAAAGTCAAGTTTTTTTACGCAGCTCCATACAAGTTTGACTAGTTACATTGAAATTTTGGTTTGCAGAAAAGTGTCAGAAATCGATCTTGAAATGCGCTTTTCATTATTTTGGGGGCTTAAAAATTATGTTTTGGTGAGTTTATGATAAACTGATTTGTCAAAGTCAAGTTTTATTACGCAGCTCCATACAAGTTTGGCTAGTTACATTGAAATTTTGGTTTGCAGAAAAGTGTCAGAAATCGATCTTGAAATGCACTTTTCATTATTTTGGGGGCTTAAAAATTATGTTTTGGTGAGTTTAGGACAAAATGATTTGTCAAAGTCAAGTTTTTTTACGCAGCTCCATACAAGCTTGACTAGTTACATTGAAATTTTGGTTTGCAGAAAAGTTTCAGAAATCGATCTTGAAATGCACTTTTCATTATTTTGGGGGCTTAAAAATGATGTTTTGGTGAGTTTTTGAAAAAATGACTTGTCAAAGTCAAGTTTTAATAGGCAGTTCCACACAAGTTTGACTAGTTACATTGAAATTTTGGTTTGCAGAAAAGTGTCAGAAATCGATCTTGAAATGCACTTTTCATTATTTTGGGGGCTTAAAAATGATGTTTTGGTGAGTTTATGATAAACTGATTTGTCAAAGTCAAGTTTTTTTACGCAGCTCCATACAAGTTTGACTAGTTACATTGAAATTTTGGTTTGCAGAAAAGTGTCAGAAATCGATCTTGAAATGCACTTTTCATTATTTTGGGGGCTTAAAAATGATGTTTTGGTGAGTTTAAGACAAAATGATTTGTCAAAGTCAAGTTTTATTACGCAGCTCCATACAAGTTTGACTAGTTACATTGAAATTTTGGTTTGCAGAAAAGTGTCAGAAATCGATCTTGAAATGCACTTTTCATTATTTTGGGGGCTTAAAAATTATGTTTTGGTGAGTTTATGATAAACTGATTTGTCAAAGTCAAGTTTTATTACGCAGCTCCATACAAGTTTGACTAGTTACATTGAAATTTTGGTTTGCAGAAAAGTGTCAGAAATCGATCTTGAAATGCGCTTTTCATTATTTTGGGGGCTTAAAAATTATGTTTTGGTGAGTTTATGATAAACTGATTTGTCAAAGTCAAGTTTTTTTACGCAGCTCCATACAAGTTTGACTAGTTACATTGAAATTTTGGTTTGCAGAAAAGTGTCAGAAATCGATCTTGAAATGCACTTTACATTATTTTGGGGGCTTAAAAATGATGTTTTGGTGAGTTTATGATAAACTGATTTGTCAAAGTCAAGTTTTATTACGCAGCTCCATACAAGTTTGACTAGTTACATTGAAATTTTGGTTTGCAGAAAAGTGTCAGAAATCGATCTTGAAATGCGTTTTTCATTATTTTGGGGGCTTAAAAATTATGTTTTGGTGAGTTTATGATAAACTGATTTGTCAAAGTCAAGTTTTATTACGCAGCTCCATACAAGTTTGACTAGTTACATTGAAATTTTGGTTTGCAGAAAAGTTTCAGAAATCGATCTTGAAATGCACTTTTCATTATTTTGGGGGCTTAAAAATTATGTTTTGGTGAGTTTATGATAAACTGATTTGTCAAAGTCAAGTTTTATTACGCAGCTCCATACAAGTTTGACTAGTTACATTGAAATTTTGGTTTGCAGAAAAGTGTCAGAAATCGATCTTGAAATGCACTTTTCATTATTTTGGGGGCTTAAAAATGATGTTTTGGCGAGTTTATGATAAAATGATTTGTCAAAGTCAAGTTTTAATAGGCAGTTCCATACAAGTTTGACTAGTTACATTGAAATTTTGGTTTGCAGAAAAGTGTCAGAAATCGATCTTGAAATGCACTTTTCATTATTTTGGGGCCTAAAAAAGATGTTTTGGTGAGTTTAAGACAAAATGATTTGTCAAAGTCAAGTTTTATTACGCAGCTCCATACAAGTTTGATTAGTTACAATGAAATTTTGGTTTGCCGAAAAGTGTCAGAAATCGATTTTGAAATGCACTTTTCATTATTTTGGGGGCTTAAAAATTATGTTTTGGTGAGTTTAAGACAAAATGATTTGTCAAAGTCAAGTTTTATTACGCAGCTCCATACAAGTTTGACTAGTTACATTGAAATTTTGGTTTGCAGAAAAGTGTCAGAAATCGATCTTGAAATGCACTTTTCATTATTTTGGGGGCTTAAAAATGATGTTTTGGTGAGTTTAGGACAAAATGATTTGTCAAAGTCAAGTTTTATTACGCAGCTCCATACAAGTTTGACTAGTTACATTGAAATTTTGGTTTGCAGAAAAGTTTCAGAAATCGATCTTGAAATGCACTTTTCATTATTTTGGGGGCTTAAAAATTATGTTTTGGTGAGTTTAAGACAAAATGATTTGTCAAAGTCAAGTTTTATTACGCAGCTCCATACAAGTTTGACTAGTTACATTGAAATTTTGGTTTGCAGAAAAGTGTCAGATATCGATCTTGAAATGCACTTTTCATTATTTTGGGGGCTTAAAAATTATGTTTTGGTGAGTTTATGATAAACTGATTTGTCAAAGTCAAGTTTTATTACGCAGCTCCATACAAGTTTGACTAGTTACATTGAAATTTTGGTTTGCAGAAAAGTGTCAGAAATCGATCTTGAAATGCACTTTTCATTATTTTGGGGGCTTAAAAATTATGTTTTGGTGAGTTTAAGACAAAATGATTTGTCAAAGTCAAGTTTTATTACGCAGCTCCATACAAGTTTGACTAGTTACATTGAAATTTTGGTTTGCAGAAAAGTTTCAGAAATCGATCTTGAAATGCACTTTTCATTATTTTGGGGGCTTAAAAATTATGTTTTGGTGAGTTTAAGACAAAATGATTTGTCAAAGTCAAGTTTTATTACGCAGCTCCATACAAGTTTGACTAGTAAGAATGAAATTTTGGTTTGCAGAAAAGTGTCAGAAATCGATCTTGAAATGCACTTTTCATTATTTTGGGGGCTTAAAAATGATGTTTTGGTGAGTTTAAGACAAAATGATTTGTCAAAGTCAAGTTTTATTACGCAGCTCCATACAAGTTTGATTAGTTACATTGAAATTTTGGTTTGCCGAAAAGTGTCAGAAATCGATCTTGAAATGCACTTTTCATTATTTTGGGGGCTTAAAAATTATGTTTTGGTGAGTTTAAGACAAAATGATTTGTCAAAGTCAAGTTTAATTACGCAGCTCCATACAAGTTTGACTAGTTACATTGAAATTTTGGTTTGCAGAAAAGTGTCAGAAATCGATCTTGAAATGCACTTTTCATTATTTTGGGGGCTTAAAAATGATGTTTTGGTGAGTTTATGATAAACTGATTTGTCAAAGTCAAGTTTTATTACGCAGCTCCATACAAGTTTGACTAGTTACATTGAAATTTTGGTTTGCAGAAAAGTGTCAGAAATCGATCTTGAAATGCACTTTTCATTATTTTGGGGGCTTAAAAATGATGTTTTGGTGAGTTTAAGACAAAATGATTTGTCTAAGTCAAGTTTTAATAGGCAGTTCCATACAAGCTTGACTAGTTACATTGAAATTTTGGTTTGCAGAAAAGTTTCAGAAATGGATCTTGAAATGCACTTTCCATTATTTTGGGGGCTTAAAAATGATGTTTTGGTGAGTTTAAGACAAAATGATTTGTCAAAGTCAAGTTTTATTACGCAGCTCCATACAAGTTTGATTAGTTACATTGAAATTTTGGTTTGCAGAAAAGTGTCAGAAATCGATCTTGAAATGCACTTTTCATTATTTTGGGGGCTTAAAAATGATGTTTTGGTGAGTTTAAGACAAAATGATTTGTCAAAGTCAAGTTTAATTACGCAGCTCCATACAAGTTTGACTAGTTACATTGAAATTTTGGTTTGCAGAAAAGTGTCAGAAATCGATCTTGAAATGCACTTTTCATTATTTTGGGGGCTTAAAAAAGATGTTTTGGTGAGTTTAAGACAAAATGATTTGTCAAAGTCAAGTTTTATTACGCAGCTCCATACAAGTTTGACTAGTTACATTGAAATTTTGGTTTGCAGAAAAGTGTCAGAAATCGATCTTGAAATGCACTTTTCATTATTTTGGGGGCTTAAAAATGATGTTTTGGTGAGTTTATGATAAACTGATTTGTCAAAGTCAAGTTTTATTACGCAGCTCCATACAAGTTTGACTAGTTACATTGAAATTTTGGTTTGCAGAAAAGTGTCAGAAATCGATCTTGAAATGCACTTTTCATTATTTTGGGGGCTTAAAAATTATGTTTTGGTGAGTTTATGATAAACTGATTTGTCAAAGTCAAGTTTTATTACGCAGCTCCATACAAGTTTGACTAGTTACATTGAAATTTTGGTTTGCAGAAAAGTGTCAGAAATCGATCTTGAAATGCACTTTTCATTATTTTGGGGGCTTAAAAATTATGTTTTGGTGAGTTTAAGACAAAATGATTTGTCAAAGTCAAGTTTTATTACGCAGCTCCATACAAGTTTGACTAGTTACATTGAAATTTTGGTTTGCAGAAAAGTGTCAGAAATCGATCTTGAAATGCGTTTTTCATTATTTTGGGGGTTTAAAAATGATGTTTTGGTGAGTTTAAGACAAAATGATTTGTCAAAGTCAAGTTTTATTACGCAGCTCCATACAAGTTTGATTAGTTACATTGAAATTTTGGTTTGCAGAAAAGTGTCAGAAATCGATCTTGAAATGCACTTTTCATTATTTTGGGGGCTTAAAAATGATGTTTTGGTGAGTTTAAGACAAAATGATTTGTCTAAGTCAAGTTTAATTACGCAGCTCCATACAAGTTTGACTAGTTACATTGAAATTTTGGTTTGCAGAAAAGTGTCAGAAATCGATCTTGAAATGCACTTTTCATTATTTTGGGGGCTTAAAAAAGATGTTTTGGTGAGTTTAAGACAAAATGATTTGTCAAAGTCAAGTTTTATTACGCAGCTCCATACAAGTTTGACTAGTTACATTGAAATTTTGGTTTGCAGAAAAGTGTCAGAAATCGATCTTGAAATGCACTTTTCATTATTTTGGGGGCTTAAAAATGATGTTTTGGTGAGTTTATGATAAACTGATTTGTCAAAGTCAAGTTTTATTACGCAGCTCCATACAAGTTTGACTAGTTACATTGAAATTTTGGTTTGCCGAAAAGTGTCAGAAATCGATCTTGAAATGCACTTTTCATTATTTTGGGGGCTTAAAAATTATGTTTTGGTGAGTTTAAGACAAAATGATTTGTCAAAGTCAAGTTTAATTACGCAGCTCCATACAAGTTTGACTAGTTACATTGAAATTTTGGTTTGCAGAAAAGTGTCAGAAATCGATCTTGAAATGCACTTTTCATTATTTTGGGGGCTTAAAAATGATGTTTTGGTGAGTTTAAGACAAAATGATTTGTCAAAGTCAAGTTTTATTACGCAGCTCCATACAAGTTTGATTAGTTACATTGAAATTTTGGTTTGCCGAAAAGTGTCAGAAATCGATCTTGAAATGCACTTTTCATTATTTTGGGGGCTTAAAAATTATGTTTTGGTGAGTTTAAGACAAAATGATTTGTCAAAGTCAAGTTTCATTACGCAGCTCCATACAAGTTTGACTAGTTACATTGAAATTTTGGTTTGCAGAAAAGTTTTAGAAATCGATCTTGAAATGCACTTTTCATTATTTTGGGGGCTTAAAAATGATGTTTTGGTGAGTTTATGATAAACTGATTTGTCAAAGACAAGTTTTATTACGCAGCTCCATACAAGTTTGGCTAGTTACATTGAAATTTTGGTTTGCAGAAAAGTGTCAGAAATCGATCTTGAAATGCACTTTTCATTATTTTGGGGGCTTAAAAATGATGTTTTGGTGAGTTTATGATAAACTGATTTGTCAAAGTCAAGTTTTATTACGCAGCTCCATACAAGTTTGACTAGTTACATTGAAATTTTGGTTTGCAGAAAAGTGTCAGAAATCGATCTTGAAATGCACTTTTCATTATTTTGGGGGCTTAAAAAAGATGTTTTGGTGAGTTTATGATAAACTGATTTGTCAAAGTCAAGTTTTAATAGGCAGTTCCATACAAGTTTGACTAGTTACATTGAAATTTTGGTTTGCAGAAAAGTGTCAGAAATCGATCTTGAAATGCACTTTTCATTATTTTGGGGGCTTAAAAATGATGTTTTGGTGAGTTTAAGACAAAATGATTTGTCAAAGTCAAGTTTCATTACGCAGCTCCATACAAGTTTGACTAGTTACATTGAAATTTTGGTTTGCAGAAAAGTGTCAGAAATCGATCTTGAAATGCACTTTTCATTATTTTGGGGGCTTAAAAATTATGTTTTGGTGAGTTTAAGACAAAATGATTTGTCAAAGTCAAGTTTTATTACGCAGCTCCATACAAGTTTGACTAGTTACATTGAAATTTTGGTTTGCAGAAAAGTGTCAGAAATCGATCTTGAAATGCACTTTTCATTATTTTGGGGGCTTAAAAATGATGTTTTGGTGAGTTTAAGACAAAATGATTTGTCAAAGTCAAGTTTTATTACGCAGCTCCATACAAGTTTGACTAGTTACATTGAAATTTTGGTTTGCAGAAAAGTGTCAGAAATCGATCTTGAAATGCACTTTTCATTATTTTGGGGGCTTAAAAAAGATGTTTTGGTGAGTTTATGATAAACTGATTTGTCAAAGTCAAGTTTTAATAGGCAGTTCCATACAAGTTTGATTAGTTACATTGAAATTTTGGTTTGCCGAAAAGTGTCAGAAATCGATCTTGAAATGCACTTTTCATTATTTTGGGGGCTTAAAAATTATGTTTTGGTGAGTTTAAGACAAAATGATTTGTCAAAGTCAAGTTTTATTACGCAGCTCCATACAAGTTTGACTAGTTACATTGAAATTTTGGTTTGCAGAAAAGTGTCAGAAATCGATCTTGAAATGCACTTTTCATTATTTTGGGGGCTTAAAAATTATGTTTTGGTGAGTTTAAGACAAAATGATTTGTCAAAGTCAAGTTTAATTACGCAGCTTGCATACAAGTTTGACTAGTTACTTAGAAATTTTGGTTTGCAGAAAAGTTTTTGAAATCGATCTTAAAATGCAGTTTTCATTATTTTGGGGGCTTAAAAAAGATGTTTTGGTGAGTTTATGATAAACTGATTTGTCAAAGTCAAGTTTTAATAGGCAGTTCCATACAAGTTTGATTAGTTACATTGAAATTTTGGTTTGCCGAAAAGTGTCAGAAATCGATCTTGAAATGCACTTTTCATTATTTTGGGGGCTTAAAAATTATGTTTTGGTGAGTTTAAGACAAAATGATTTGTCAAAGTCAAGTTTAATTACGCAGCTCCATACAAGTTTGACTAGTTACATTGAAATTTTGGTTTTTGCAGAAAAGTGTCAGAAATCGATCTTGAAATGCACTTTTCATTATTTTGGGGGCTTAAAAATTATGTTTTGGTGAGTTTAAGACAAAATGATTTGTCAAAGTCAAGCTTTATTACGCAGCTCCATACAAGTTTGACTAGTTACATTGAAATTTTGGTTTGCAGAAAAGTGTCAGAAATCGATCTTGAAATGCACTTTTCATTATTTTGGGGGCTTAAAAAAGATGTTTTGGTGAGTTTAAGACAAAATGATTTGTCAAAGTCAAGTTTTATTACGCAGCTCCATACAAGTTTGACTAGTTACATTGAAATTTTGGTTTGCAGAAAAGTGTCAGAAATCGATCTTGAAATGCACTTTTCATTATTTTGGGGGCTTAAAAATTATGTTTTGGTGAGTTTATGATAAACTGATTTGTCAAAGTCAAGTTTTATTACGCAGCTCCATACAAGTTTGACTAGTTACATTGAAATTTTGGTTTGCAGAAAAGTTTCAGAAATCGATCTTGAAATGCACTTTTCATTATTTTGGGGGCTTAAAAATTATGTTTTGGTGAGTTTATGATAAACTGATTTGTCAAAGTCAAGTTTTATTACGCAGCTCCATACAAGTTTGACTAGTTACATTGAAATTTTGGTTTGCAGAAAAGTGTCAGAAATCGATCTTGAAATGCACTTTTCATTATTTTGGGGGCTTAAAAAAGATGTTTTGGTGAGTTTATGATAAACTGATTTGTCAAAGTCAAGTTTTAATAGGCAGTTCCATACAAGTTTGATTAGTTACATTGAAATTTTGGTTTGCCGAAAAGTGTCAGAAATCGATCTTGAAATGCACTTTTCATTATTTTGGGGGCTTAAAAATTATGTTTTGGTGAGTTTAAGACAAAATGATTTGTCAAAGTCAAGTTTAATTACGCAGCTCCATACAAGTTTGACTAGTTACATTGAAATTTTGGTTTGCAGAAAAGTGTCAGAAATCGATCTTGAAATGCACTTTTCATTATTTTGGGGGCTTAAAAATTATGTTTTGGTGAGTTTAAGACAAAATGATTTGTCAAAGTCAAGTTTTATTACGCAGCTCCATACAAGTTTGACTAGTTACATTGAAATTTTGGTTTGCAGAAAAGTGTCAGAAATCGATCTTGAAATGCACTTTTCATTATTTTGGGGGCTTAAAAATTATGTTTTGGTGAGTTTATGATAAACTGATTTGTCAAAGTCAAGTTTTATTACGCAGCTCCATACAAGTTTGACTAGTTACATTGAAATTTTGGTTTGCAGAAAAGTGTCAGAAATCGATCTTGAAATGCACTTTTCATTATTTTGGGGGCTTGAAAAAGATGTTTTGGTGAGTTTAAGACAAAATGATTTGTCAAAGTCAAGTTTTATTACGCAGCTCCATACAAGTTTGATTAGTTACATTGAAATTTTGGTTTGCCGAAAAGTGTCAGAAATCGATCTTGAAATGCACTTTTCATTATTTTGGGGGCTTAAAAATTATGTTTTGGTGAGTTTAAGACAAAATGATTTGTCAAAGTCAAGTTTAATTACGCAGCTCCATACAAGTTTGACTAGTTACATTGAAATTTTGGTTTGCAGAAAAGTGTCAGAAATCGATCTTGAAATGCACTTTTCATTATTTTGGGGGCTTAAAAATGATGTTTTGGTGAGTTTAAGACAAAATGATTTGTCAAAGTCAAGTTTTATTACGCAGCTCCATACAAGTTTGACTAGTTACATTGAAATTTTGGTTTGCAGAAAAGTGTCAGAAATCGATCTTGAAATGCACTTTTCATTATTTTGGGGGCTTAAAAATGATGTTTTGGTGAGTTTAAGACAAAATGATTTGTCTAAGTCAAGTTTTATTACGCAGCTCCACACAAGTTTGATTAGTTACATTGAAATTTTGGTTTGCAGAAAAGTGTCAGAAATCGATCTTGAAATGCACTTTTCATTATTTTGGGGGCTTAAAAATTATGTTTTGGTGAGTTTAAGACAAAATGATTTGTCAAAGTCAAGTTTAATTACGCAGCTCCATACAAGTTTGACTAGTTACATTGAAATTTTGGTTTGCAGAAAAGTGTCAGAAATCGATCTTGAAATGCACTTTTCATTATTTTGGGGGCTTAAAAAATATGTTTTGGTGAGTTTATGATAAACTGATTTGTCAAAGTCAAGTTTTATTACGCAGCTCCATACAAGTTTGACTAGTTACATTGAAATTTTGGTTTGCAGAAAAGTGTCAGAAATCGATCTTGAAATGCGTTTTTCATTATTTTGGGGGCTTAAAAATGATGTTTTGGTGAGTTTAAGACAAAATGATTTGTCAAAGTCAAGTTTTATTACGCAGCTCCATACAAGTTTGACTAGTTACATTGAAATTTTGATTTGCAGAAAAGTGTCAGAAATCGATCTTGAAATGCACTTTTCATTATTTTGGGGGCTTAAAAATGATGTTTTGGTGAGTTTATGATAAACTGATTTGTCAAAGTCAAGTTTTATTACGCAGCTCCATACAAGTTTGACTAGTTACATTGAAATTTTGGTTTGCAGAAAAGTGTCAGAAATCGATCTTGAAATGCACTTTTCATTATTTTGGGGGCTTAAAAAATATGTTTTGGTGAGTTTATGATAAACTGATTTGTCAAAGTCAAGTTTTATTACGCAGCTCCATACAAGTTTGACTAGTTACATTGAAATTTTGGTTTGCAGAAAAGTGTCAGAAATCGATCTTGAAATGCACTTTTCATTATTTTGGGGGCTTAAAAATTATGTTTTGGTGAGTTTAAGACAAAATGATTTGTCAAAGTCAAGTTTTATTACGCAGCTCCATACAAGTTTGACTAGTTACATTGAAATTTTGGTTTGCAGAAAAGTGTCAGAAATCGATCTTGAAATGCACTTTTCATTATTTTGGGGGCTTAAAAATGATGTTTTGGTGAGTTTAAGACAAAATGATTTGTCTAAGTCAAGTTTTATTACGCAGCTCCATACAAGTTTGATTAGTTACATTGAAATTTTGGTTTGCAGAAAAGTGTCAGAAATCGATCTTGAAATGCACTTTTCATTATTTTGGGGGCTTAAAAATTATGTTTTGGTGAGTTTAAGACAAAATGATTTGTCAAAGTCAAGTTTAATTACGCAGCTCCATACAAGTTTGACTAGTTACATTGAAATTTTGGTTTGCAGAAAAGTGTCAGAAATCGATCTTGAAATGCACTTTTCATTATTTTGGGGGCTTAAAAAAGATGTTTTGGTGAGTTTAAGACAAAATGATTTGTCAAAGTCAAGTTTTATTACGCAGCTCCATACAAGTTTGACTAGTTACATTGAAATTTTGGTTTGCAGAAAAGTGTCAGAAATCGATCTTGAAATGCACTTTTCATTATTTTGGGGGCTTAAAAATGATGTTTTGGTGAGTTTATGATAAACTGATTTGTCAAAGTCAAGTTTTATTACGCAGCTCCATACAAGTTTGACTAGTTACATTGAAATTTTGGTTTGCAGAAAAGTGTCAGAAATCGATCTTGAAATGCACTTTTCATTATTTTGGGGGCTTAAAAAATATGTTTTGGTGAGTTTATGATAAACTGATTTGTCAAAGTCAAGTTTTATTACGCAGCTCCATACAAGTTTGACTAGTTACATTGAAATTTTGGTTTGCAGAAAAGTGTCAGAAATCGATCTTGAAATGCACTTTTCATTATTTTGGGGGCTTAAAAATGATGGTTTGGTGAGTTTAAGACAAAATGATTTGTCAAAGTCAAGTTTTATTACGCAGCTCCATACAAGTTTGACTAGTTACATTGAAATTTTGGTTTTCAGAAAAGTGTCAGAAATCGATCTTGAAATGCACTTTTCATTATTTTGGGGGCTTAAAAATGATGTTTTGGTGAGTTAATGATAAACTGATTTGTCAAAGTCAAGTTTTATTACGCAGCTCCATACAAGTTTGACTAGTTACATTGAAATTTTGGTTTGCAGAAAAGTGTCAGAAATCGATCTTGAAATGCACTTTTCATTATTTTGGGGGCTTAAAAATGATGTTTTGGTGAGTTTAAGACAAAATGATTTGTCAAAGTCAAGTTTTATTACGCAGCTCCATACAAGTTTGATTAGTTACATTGAAATTTTGGTTTGCCGAAAAGTGTCAGAAATCGATCTTGAAATGCACTTTTCATTATTTTGGGGGCTTAAAAATTATGTTTTGGTGAGTTTATGATAAACTGATTTGTCAAAGTCAAGTTTTATTACGCAGCTCCATACAAGTTTGACTAGTTACATTGAAATTTTGGTTTTCAGAAAAGTGTCAGAAATCGATCTTGAAATGCACTTTTCATTATTTTGGGGGCTTAAAAATGATGTTTTGGTGAGTTTATGATAAACTGATTTGTCAAAGTCAAGTTTTATTACGCAGCTCCATACAAGTTTGACTAGTTACATTGAAATTTTGGTTTGCAGAAAAGTGTCAGAAATCGATCTTGAAATGCACTTTTCATTATTTTGGGGGCTTAAAAATTATGTTTTGGTGAGTTTAAGACAAAATGATTTGTCAAAGTCAAGTTTTATTACGCAGCTCCATACAATTTTGACTAGTTACATTGAAATTTTGGTTTGCAGAAAAGTGTCAGAAATCGATCTTGAAATGCACTTTTCATTATTTTGGGGGCTTAAAAATGATGTTTTGGTGAGTTTAAGACAAAATGATTTGTCAAAGTCAAGTTTTATTACGCAGCTCCATACAAGTTTGACTAGTTACATTGAAATTTTGGTTTGCAGAAAAGTGTCAGAAATCGATCTTGAAATGCACTTTTCATTATTTTGGGGGCTTAAAAATTATGTTTTGGTGAGTTTATGAAAAACTGATTTGTCAAAGTCAAGTTTTAATACGCAGCTCCATACAAGTTTGACTAGTTACATTGAAACTTTGGTTTGCAGAAAAGTGTCAGAAATCGATCTTGAAATGCACTTTTCATTATTTTGGGGGCTTAAAAATGATGTTTTGGTGAGTTTAAGACAAAATGATTTGTCAAAGTCAAGTTTTATTACGCAGCTCCATACAAGTTTGACTAGTTACATTGAAATTTTGGTTTGCCGAAAAGTTTCAGAAATCGATCTTGAAATGCACTTTTCATTATTTTTTGGGCTTAAAAATGATGTTTTGGTGAGTTTATGATAAACTGATTTGTCAAAGTCAAGTTTTATTACGCAGCTCCATACAAGTTTGACTAGTTACATTGAAATTTTGGTTTGCAGAAAAGTGTCAGAAATCGATCTTGAAATGCACTTTTCATTATTTTGGGGGCTTAAAAATTATGTTTTGGTGAGTTTATGATAAACTGATTTGTCAAAGTCAAGTTTTATTACGCAGCTCCATACAAGTTTGACTAGTTACATTGAAATTTTGGTTTGCAGAAAAGTGTCAGAAATCGATCTTGAAATGCACTTTTCATTATTTTGGGGGCTTAAAAATGATGTTTTGGTGAGTTTAAGACAAAATGATTTGTCAAAGTCAAGTTTTATTACGCAGCTCCATACAAGTTTGATTAGTTACATTGAAATTTTGGTTTGCCGAAAAGTGTCAGAAATCGATCTTGAAATGCACTTTTCATTATTTTGGGGGCTTAAAAATTATGTTTTGGTGAGTTTATGATAAACTGATTTGTCAAAGTCAAGTTTTATTACGCAGCTCCATACAAGTTTGACTAGTTACATTGAAATTTTGGTTTTCAGAAAAGTGTCAGAAATCGATCTTGAAATGCACTTTTCATTATTTTGGGGGCTTAAAAATGATGTTTTGGTGAGTTTATGATAAACTGATTTGTCAAAGTCAAGTTTTATTACGCAGCTCCATACAAGTTTGACTAGTTACATTGAAATTTTGGTTTGCAGAAAAGTGTCAGAAATCGATCTTGAAATGCACTTTTCATTATTTTGGGGGCTTAAAAATTATGTTTTGGTGAGTTTAATAAAAAATGATTTGTCAAAGTCAAGTTTTATTACGCAGCTCCATACAATTTTGACTAGTTACATTGAAATTTTGGTTTGCAGAAAAGTGTCAGAAATCGATCTTGAAATGCACTTTTCATTATTTTGGGGGCTTAAAAATGATGTTTTGGTGAGTTTAAGACAAAATGATTTGTCAAAGTCAAGTTTTATTACGCAGCTCCATACAAGTTTGACTAGTTACATTGAAATTTTGGTTTGCAGAAAAGTGTCAGAAATCGATCTTGAAATGCACTTTTCATTATTTTGGGGGCTTAAAAATGATGTTTTGGTGAGTTTATGAAAAACTGATTTGTCAAAGTCAAGTTTTAATACGCAGCTCCATACAAGTTTGACTAGTTACATTGAAACTTTGGTTTGCAGAAAAGTGTCAGAAATCGATCTTGAAATGCACTTTTCATTATTTTGGGGGCTTAAAAATGATGTTTTGGTGAGTTTAAGACAAAATGATTTGTCAAAGTCAAGTTTTATTACGCAGCTCCATACAAGTTTGACTAGTTACATTGAAATTTTGGTTTGCCGAAAAGTTTCAGAAATCGATCTTGAAATGCACTTTTCATTATTTTGTGGGCTTAAAAATGATGTTTTGGTGAGTTTATGATAAACTGATTTGTCAAAGTCAAGTTTTATTACGCAGCTCCATACAAGTTTGACTAGTTACATTGAAATTTTGGTTTGCAGAAAAGTGTCAGAAATCGATCTTGAAATGCACTTTTCATTATTTTGGGGGCTTAAAAATTATGTTTTGGTGAGTTTATGATAAACTGATTTGTCAAAGTCAAGTTTTATTACGCAGCTCCATACAAGTTTGACTAGTTACATTGAAATTTTGGTTTTCAGAAAAGTGTCAGAAATCGATCTTGAAATGCACTTTTCATTATTTTGGGGGCTTAAAAATGATGTTTTGGTGAGTTTATGATAAACTGATTTGTCAAAGTCAAGTTTTATTACGCAGCTCCATACAAGTTTGACTAGTTACATTGAAATTTTGGTTTGCAGAAAAGTGTCAGAAATCGATCTTGAAATGCACTTTTCATTATTTTGGGGGCTTAAAAATGATGTTTTGGTGAGTTTAAGACAAAATGATTTGTCAAAGTCAAGTTTTATTACGCAGCTCCATACAAGTTTGACTAGTTACATTGAAATTTTGGTTTGCAGAAAAGTGTCAGAAATCGATCTTGAAATGCACTTTTCATTATTTTGGGGGCTTAAAAATGATGTTTTGGTGAGTTTAAGACAAAATGATTTGTCAAAGTCAAGTTTTATTACGCAGCTCCATACAAGTTTGACTAGTTACATTGAAATTTTGGTTTGCAGAAAAGTGTCAGAAATCGATCTTGAAATGCACTTTTCATTATTTTGGGGGCTTAAAAATGATGTTTTGGTGAGTTTAAGACAAAATGATTTGTCAAAGTCAAGTTTTATTACGCAGCTCCATACAAGTTTGGCTAGTTACATTGAAATTTTGGTTTGCAGAAAAGTGTCAGAAATCGATCTTGAAATGCACTTTTCATTAGTTTGGGGGCTTAAAAATTATGTTTTGGTGAGTTTAAGACAAAATGATTTGTCAAAGTCAAGTTTTATTACGCAGCTCCATACAAGTTTGACTAGTTACATTGAAATTTTGGTTTGCAGAAAAGTGTCAGAAATCGATCTTGAAATGCACTTTTCATTATTTTGGGGGTTTAAAAATTATGTTTTGGTGAGTTTATGATAAACTGATTTGTCAAAGTCAAGTTTTATTACGCAGCTCCATACAAGTTTGACTAGTTACATTGAAATTTTGGTTTGCAGAAAAGTGTCAGAAATCGATCTTGAAATGCACTTTTCATTATTTTGGGGGCTTAAAAATTATGTTTTGGTGAGTTTATGATAAACTGATTTGTCAAAGTCAAGTTTTATTACGCAGCTCCATACAAGTTTGACTAGTTACATTGAAATTTTGGTTTTCAGAAAAGTGTCAGAAATCGATCTTGAAATGCACTTTTCATTATTTTGGGGGCTTAAAAATTATGTTTTGGTGAGTTTATGATAAACTGATTTGTCAAAGTCAAGTTTTATTACGCAGCTCCATACAAGTTTGACTAGTTACATTGAAATTTTGGTTTGCAGAAAAGTGTCAGAAATCGATCTTGAAATGCACTTTTCATTATTTTGGGGGCTTAAAAATTATGTTTTGGTGAGTTTAAGAAAAAATGATTTGTCAAAGTCAATTTTTATTACGCAGCTCCATACAATTTTGACTAGTTACATTGAAATTTTGGTTTGCAGAAAAGTGTCAGAAATCGATCTTGAAATGCACTTTTCATTATTTTGGGGGCTTAAAAATGATGTTTTGGTGAGTTTAAGACAAAATGATTTGTCAAAGTCAAGTTTTATTACGCAGCTCCATACAAGTTTGACTAGTTACATTGAAATTTTGGTTTGCAGAAAAGTGTCAGAAATCGATCTTGAAATGCACTTTTCATTATTTTGGGGGCTTAAAAATGATGTTTTGGTGAGTTTATGAAAAACTGATTTGTCAAAGTCAAGTTTTAATACGCAGCTCCATACAAGTTTGACTAGTTACATTGAAACTTTGGTTTGCAGAAAAGTGTCAGAAATCGATCTTGAAATGCATTTTTCATTATTTTGGGGGCTTAAAAATGATGTTTTGGTGAGTTTAAGACAAAATGATTTGTCAAAGTCAAGTTTTATTACGCAGCTCCATACAAGTTTGACTAGTTACATTGAAATTTTGGTTTGCCGAAAAGTTTCAGAAATCGATCTTGAAATGCACTTTTCATTATTTTGTGGGCTTAAAAATGATGTTTTGGTGAGTTTATGATAAACTGATTTGTCAAAGTCAAGTTTTATTACGCAGCTCCATACAAGTTTGACTAGTTACATTGAAATTTTGGTTTGCAGAAAAGTGTCAGAAATCGATCTTGAAATGCACTTTTCATTATTTTGGGGGCTTAAAAATTATGTTTTGGTGAGTTTAAGACAAAATGATTTGTCAAAGTCAAGTTTTATTACGCAGCTCCATACAAGTTTGACTAGTTACATTGAAATTTTGGTTTGCAGAAAAGTGTCAGAAATCGATCTTGAAATGCACTTTTCATTATTTTGGGGGCTTAAAAATTATGTTTTGGTGAGTTTAAGACAAAATGATTTGTCAAAGTCAAGTTTTATTACGCAGCTCCATACAAGTTTGACTAGTTACATTGAAATTTTGGTTTGCAGAAAAGTGTCAGAAATCGATCTTGAAATGCACTTTTCATTATTTTGGGGGCTTAAAAATGATGTTTTGGTGAGTTTGTGATAAACTTATTTGTCAAAGTAAAGTTTTATTACGCAGCTCCATACAAGTTTGACTAGTTACATTGAAATTTTGGTTTGCAGAAAAGTTTCAGAAATCGATCTTGAAATGCACTTTTCATTATTTTGGGGGCTTAAAAATGATGGTTTGGTGAGTTTAAGACAAAATGATTTGTCAAAGTCAAGTTTTATTACGCAGCTCCATACAAGTTTGACTAGTTACATTGAAATTTTGGTTTGCAGAAAAGTTTCAGAAATCGATCTTGAAATGCACTTTTCATTATTTTGGGGGCTTAAAATGATGTTTTGGTGAGTTTATGATAAACTGATTTGTCAAAGTAAAGTTTTATTACGCAGCTCCATACAAGTTTGACTAGTTACATTGAAATTTTGGTTTGCAGAAAAGTGTCAGAAATCGATCTTGAAATGCACTTTTCATTATTTTGGGGGCTTAAAAATTATGTTTTGGTGAGTTTAAGACAAAATGATTTGTCAAAGTCAAGTTTTATTACGCAGCTCCATACAAGTTTGACTAGTTACATTGAAATTTTGGTTTGCAGAAAAGTGTCAGAAATCGATCTTAAAATGCACTTTTCATTATTTTGGGGGCTTAAAAATTATGTTTTGGTGAGTTTAAGACAAAATGATTTGTCAAAGTCAAGTTTTATTACGCAGCTCCATACAAGTTTGACTAGTTACATTGAAATTTTGGTTTGCAGAAAAGTGTCAGAAATCGATCTTGAAATGCACTTTTCATTATTTTGGGGGCTTAAAAATGATGTTTTGGTGAGTTTATGATAAACTGATTTGTAAAAGTCAAGTTTTATTACGCAGCTCCATACAAGTTTGACTAGTTACATTGAAATTTTGGTTTGCAGAAAAGTGTCAGAAATCGATCTTGAAATGCACTTTTCATTATTTTGGGGGCTTAAAAATTATGTTTTGGTGAGTTTAAGACAAAATGATTTGTCAAAGTCAAGTTTTATTACGCAGCTCCATACAAGTTTGACTAGTTACATTGAAATTTTGGTTTGCAGAAAAGTGTCAGAAATCGATCTTAAAATGCACTTTTCATTATTTTGGGGGCTTAAAAATTATGTTTTGGTGAGTTTAAGACAAAATTATTTGTCAAAGTCAAGTTTTATTACGCAGCTCCATACAAGTTTGACTAGTTACATTGAAATTTTGGTTTGCAGAAAAGTGTCAGAAATCGATCTTAAAATGCACTTTTCATTATTTTGGGGGCTTAAAAATTATGTTTTGGTGAGTTTATGATAAACTGATTTGTCAAAGTCAAGTTTTATTACGCAGCTCCATACAAGTTTGACTAGTTACATTGAAATTTTGGTTTGCAGAAAAGTTTCAGAAATCAATCTTGAAATGCACTTTTCATTATTTTGGGGGCTTAAAAATGATGTTTTGGTGAGTTTAAGACAAAATGATTTGTCAAAGTCAAGTTTTATTACGCAGCTCCATACAAGTTTGACTAGTTACATTGAAATTTTGGTTTGCAGAAAAGTGTCAGAAATCGATCTTGAAATGCACTTTTCATTATTTTGGGGGCTTAAAAATGATGTTTTGGTGAGTTTGTGATAAACTTATTTGTCAAAGTAAAGTTTTATTACGCAGCTCCATACAAGTTTGACTAGTTACATTGAAATTTTGGTTTGCAGAAAAGTTTCAGAAATCGATCTTGAAATGCACTTTTCATTATTTTGGGGGCTTAAAAATGATGGTTTGGTGAGTTTAAGACAAAATGATTTGTCAAAGTCAAGTTTTATTACGCAGCTCCATACAAGTTTGACTAGTTACATTGAAATTTTGGTTTGCAGAAAAGTGTCAGAAATCGATCTTGAAATGCACTTTTCATTATTTTGGGGGCTTAAAAATGATGTTTTGGTGAGTTTGTGATAAACTTATTTGTCAAAGTAAAGTTTTATTACGCAGCTCCATACAAGTTTGACTAGTTACATTGAAATTTTGGTTTGCAGAAAAGTTTCAGAAATCGATCTTGAAATGCACTTTTCATTATTTTGGGGGCTTAAAAATGATGGTTTGGTGAGTTTAAGACAAAATGATTTGTCAAAGTCAAGTTTTATTACGCAGCTCCATACAAGTTTGACTAGTTACATTGAAATTTTGGTTTGCAGAAAAGTTTCAGAAATCGATCTTGAAATGCACTTTTCATTATTTTGGGGGCTTAAAATGATGTTTTGGTGAGTTTATGATAAACTTATTTGTCAAAGTAAAGTTTTATTACGCAGCTCCATACAAGTTTGACTAGTTACATTGAAATTTTGGTTTGCAGAAAAGTTTCAGAAATCGATCTTGAAATGCACTTTTCATTATTTTGGGGGCTTAAAAATGATGTTTTGGTGAGTTTGTGATAAACTTATTTGTCAAAGTAAAGTTTTATTACGCAGCTCCATACAAGTTTGACTAGTTACATTGAAATTTTGGTTTGCAGAAAAGTGTCAGAAATCGATCTTGAAATGCACTTTTCATTATTTTGGGGGCTTAAAAATGATGTTTTGGTGAGTTTGTGATAAACTTATTTGTCAAAGTAAAGTTTTATTACGCAGCTCCATACAAGTTTGACTAGTTACATTGAAATTTTGGTTTGCAGAAAAGTGTCAGAAATCGATCTTGAAATGCACTTTTCATTATTTTGGGGGCTTAAAAATGATGTTTTGGTGAGTTTATGATAAACTGATTTGTCAAAGTCAAGTTTTATTACGCAGCTCCATACAAGTTTGACTAGTTACATTGAAATTTTGGTTTGCAGAAAAGTTTCAGAAATCGATCTTGAAATGCACTTTTCATTATTTTGGGGGCTTAAAAATGATGTTTTGGCGAGTTTATGAAAAAATGATTTGTCAAAGTCAAGTTTTATTACGCAGCTCCATACAAGTTTGACTAGTTACATTGAAATTTTGGTTTGCAGAAAAGTGTCAGAAATCGATCTTGAAATGCACTTTTCATTATTTTGGGGGCTTAAAAATGATGTTTTGGCGAGTTTATGATAAACTGATTTGTCAAAGTCAAGTTTTATTACGCAGCTCCATACAAGTTTGACTAGTTACATTGAAATTTTGGTTTGCAGAAAAGTGTCAGAAATCGATCTTGAAATGCACTTTTCATTATTTTGGGGGCTTAAAAATGATGTTTTGGCGAGTTTATGATAAACTGATTTGTCAAAGTCAAGTTTTATTACGCAGCTCCATACAAGTTTGACTAGTTACATTGAAATTTTGGTTTGCAGAAAAGTTTCAGAAATCGATCTTGAAATGCACTTTTCATTATTTTGGGGGCTTAAAAATGATGGTTTGGTGAGTTTAAGACAAAATGATTTGTCAAAGTCAAGTTTTATTACGCAGCTCCATACAAGTTTGACTAGTTACATTGAAATTTTGGTTTGCAGAAAAGTGTCAGAAATCGATCTTGAAATGCACTTTTCATTATTTTGGGGGCTTAAAAATGATGTTTTGGTGAGTTTGTGATAAACTTATTTGTCAAAGTAAAGTTTTATTACGCAGCTCCATACAAGTTTGACTAGTTACATTGAAATTTTGGTTTGCAGAAAAGTTTCAGAAATCGATCTTGAAATGCACTTTTCATTATTTTGGGGGCTTAAAAATGATGGTTTGGTGAGTTTAAGACAAAATGATTTGTCAAAGTCAAGTTTTATTACGCAGCTCCATACAAGTTTGACTAGTTACATTGAAATTTTGGTTTGCAGAAAAGTGTCAGAAATCGATCTTGAAATGCACTTTTCATTATTTTGGGGGCTTAAAATGATGTTTTGGTGAGTTTATGATAAACTTATTTGTCAAAGTAAAGTTTTATTACGCAGCTCCATACAAGTTTGACTAGTTACATTGAAATTTTGGTTTGCAGAAAAGTTTCAGAAATCGATCTTGAAATGCACTTTTCATTATTTTGGGGGCTTAAAAATGATGTTTTGGTGAGTTTGTGATAAACTTATTTGTCAAAGTAAAGTTTTATTACGCAGCTCCATACAAGTTTGACTAGTTACATTGAAATTTTGGTTTGCAGAAAAGTGTCAGAAATCGATCTTGAAATGCACTTTTCATTATTTTGGGGGCTTAAAAATGATGTTTTGGTGAGTTTAAGACAAAATGATTTGTCAAAGTCAAGTTTTATTACGCAGCTCCATACAAGTTTGACTAGTTACATTGAAATTTTGGTTTGCAGAAAAGTTTCAGAAATCGATCTTGAAATGCACTTTTCATTATTTTGGGGGCTTAAAAATGATGGTTTGGTGAGTTTAAGACAAAATGATTTGTCAAAGTCAAGTTTTATTACGCAGCTCCATACAAGTTTGACTAGTTACATTGAAATTTTGGTTTGCAGAAAAGTGTCAGAAATCGATCTTGAAATGCACTTTTCATTATTTTGGGGGCTTAAAATGATGTTTTGGTGAGTTTATGATAAACTTATTTGTCAAAGTAAAGTTTTATTACGCAGCTCCATACAAGTTTGACTAGTTACATTGAAATTTTGGTTTGCAGAAAAGTTTCAGAAATCGATCTTGAAATGCACTTTTCATTATTTTGGGGGCTTAAAAATGATGTTTTGGTGAGTTTGTGATAAACTTATTTGTCAAAGTAAAGTTTTATTACGCAGCTCCATACAAGTTTGACTAGTTACATTGAAATTTTGGTTTGCAGAAAAGTTTCAGAAATCGATCTTGAAATGCACTTTTCATTATTTTGGGGGCTTAAAAATGATGGTTTGGTGAGTTTAAGACAAAATGATTTGTCAAAGTCAAGTTTTATTACGCAGCTCCATACAAGTTTGACTAGTTACATTGAAATTTTGGTTTGCAGAAAAGTTTCAGAAATCGATCTTGAAATGCACTTTTCATTATTTTGGGGGCTTAAAATGATGTTTTGGTGAGTTTATGATAAACTTATTTGTCAAAGTAAAGTTTTATTACGCAGCTCCATACAAGTTTGACTAGTTACATTGAAATTTTGGTTTGCAGAAAAGTTTCAGAAATCGATCTTGAAATGCACTTTTCATTATTTTGGGGGCTTAAAAATGATGTTTTGGTGAGTTTGTGATAAACTTATTTGTCAAAGTAAAGTTTTATTACGCAGCTCCATACAAGTTTGACTAGTTACATTGAAATTTTGGTTTGCAGAAAAGTGTCAGAAATCGATCTTGAAATGCACTTTTCATTATTTTGGGGGCTTAAAAATGATGTTTTGGTGAGTTTGTGATAAACTTATTTGTCAAAGTAAAGTTTTATTACGCAGCTCCATACAAGTTTGACTAGTTACATTGAAATTTTGGTTTGCAGAAAAGTGTCAGAAATCGATCTTGAAATGCACTTTTCATTATTTTGGGGGCTTAAAAATGATGTTTTGGTGAGTTTATGATAAACTGATTTGTCAAAGTCAAGTTTTATTACGCAGCTCCATACAAGTTTGACTAGTTACATTGAAATTTTGGTTTGCAGAAAAGTTTCAGAAATCGATCTTGAAATGCACTTTTCATTATTTTGGGGGCTTAAAAATGATGTTTTGGCGAGTTTATGAAAAAATGATTTGTCAAAGTCAAGTTTTATTACGCAGCTCCATACAAGTTTGACTAGTTACATTGAAATTTTGGTTTGCAGAAAAGTGTCAGAAATCGATCTTGAAATGCACTTTTCATTATTTTGGGGGCTTAAAAATGATGTTTTGGCGAGTTTATGATAAACTGATTTGTCAAAGTCAAGTTTTATTACGCAGCTCCATACAAGTTTGACTAGTTACATTGAAATTTTGGTTTGCAGAAAAGTGTCAGAAATCGATCTTGAAATGCACTTTTCATTATTTTGGGGGCTTAAAAATGATGTTTTGGCGAGTTTATGATAAACTGATTTGTCAAAGTCAAGTTTTATTACGCAGCTCCATACAAGTTTGACTAGTTACATTGAAATTTTGGTTTGCAGAAAAGTTTCAGAAATCGATCTTGAAATGCACTTTTCATTATTTTGGGGGCTTAAAAATGATGGTTTGGTGAGTTTAAGACAAAATGATTTGTCAAAGTCAAGTTTTATTACGCAGCTCCATACAAGTTTGACTAGTTACATTGAAATTTTGGTTTGCAGAAAAGTGTCAGAAATCGATCTTGAAATGCACTTTTCATTATTTTGGGGGCTTAAAAATGATGTTTTGGTGAGTTTGTGATAAACTTATTTGTCAAAGTAAAGTTTTATTACGCAGCTCCATACAAGTTTGACTAGTTACATTGAAATTTTGGTTTGCAGAAAAGTTTCAGAAATCGATCTTGAAATGCACTTTTCATTATTTTGGGGGCTTAAAAATGATGGTTTGGTGAGTTTAAGACAAAATGATTTGTCAAAGTCAAGTTTTATTACGCAGCTCCATACAAGTTTGACTAGTTACATTGAAATTTTGGTTTGCAGAAAAGTGTCAGAAATCGATCTTGAAATGCACTTTTCATTATTTTGGGGGCTTAAAAATGATGTTTTGGTGAGTTTATGGTTAACTTATTTGTCAAAGTCAAGTTTTATTACGCAGCTCCATACAAGTTTGACTAGTTACATTGAAATTTTGGTTTGCAGAAAAGTGTCAGAAATCGATCTTAAAATGCACTTTTCATTATTTTGGGGGCTTAAAAATTATGTTTTGGTGAGTTTATGATAAACTGATTTGTCAAAGTAAAGTTTTATTACGCAGCTCCATACAAGTTTGACTAGTTACATTGAAATTTTGGTTTGCAGAAAAGTTTCAGAAATCAATCTTGAAATGCACTTTTCATTATTTTGGGGGCTTAAAAATGATGTTTTGGTGAGTTTAAGACAAAATGATTTGTCAAAGTCAAGTTTTATTACGCAGCTCCATACAAGTTTGACTAGTTACATTGAAATTTTGGTTTGCAGAAAAGTGTCAGAAATCGATCTTGAAATGCACTTTTCATTATTTTGGGGGCTTAAAAATGATGTTTTGGTGAGTTTATGATAAACTGATTTGTCAAAGTCAAGTTTTATTACGCAGCTCCATACAAGTTTGACTAGTTACATTGAAATTTTGGTTTGCAGAAAAGTTTCAGAAATCGATCTTGAAATGCACTTTTCATTATTTTGGGGGCTTAAAAATGATGTTTTGGTGAGTTTAAGACAAAATGATTTGTCAAAGTCAAGTTTTATTACGCAGCTCCATACAAGTTTGACTAGTTACATTGAAATTTTGGTTTGCCGAAAAGTTTCAGAAATCGATCTTGAAATGCACTTTTCATTATTTTGGGGCTTAAAAATGATGTTTTGGTGAGTTTAAGACAAAATGATTTGTCAAAGTCAACTTTTATTACGCAGCTCCATACAAGTTTGACTAGTTACATTGAAATTTTGGTTTGCAGAAAAGTGTCAGAAATCGATCTTGAAATGCACTTTTCATTATTTTGGGGGCTTAAAAATTATGTTTTGGTGAGTTTATGATAAACTGATTTGTCAAAGTAAAGTTTTATTACGCAGCTCCATACAAGTTTGACTAGTTACATTGAAATTTTGGTTTGCAGAAAAGTTTCAGAAATCAATCTTGAAATGCACTTTTCATTATTTTGGGGGCTTAAAAATGATGTTTTGGTGAGTTTAAGACAAAATGATTTGTCAAAGTCAAGTTTTATTACGCAGCTCCATACAAGTTTGACTAGTTACATTGAAATTTTGGTTTGCAGAAAAGTTTCAGAAATCGATCTTGAAATGCACTTTTCATTATTTTGGGGGCTTAAAAATGATGTTTTGGTGAGTTTAAGACAAAATGATTTGTCAAAGTCAAGTTTTATTACGCAGCTCCATACAAGTTTGACTAGTTACATTGAAATTTTGGTTTGCAGAAAAGTTTCAGAAATCGATCTTGAAATGCACTTTTCATTATTTTGGGGGCTTAAAAATGATGTTTTGGTGAGTTTAAGACAAAATGATTTGTCAAAGTCAAGTTTTATTACGCAGCTCCATACAAGTTTGACTAGTTACATTGAAATTTTGGTTTGCCGAAAAGTTTCAGAAATCGATCTTGAAATGCACTTTTCATTATTTTGGGGGCTTAAAAATTATGTTTTGGTGAGTTTAAGACAAAATGATTTGTCAAAGTCAACTTTTATTACGCAGCTCCATACAAGTTTGACTAGTTACATTGAAATTTTGGTTTGCAGAAAAGTGTCAGAAATCGATCTTGAAATGCACTTTTCATTATTTTGGGGGCTTAAAAATTATGTTTTGGTGAGTTTATGATAAACTGATTTGTCAAAGTAAAGTTTTATTACGCAGCTCCATACAAGTTTGACTAGTTACATTGAAATTTTGGTTTGCAGAAAAGTTTCAGAAATCAATCTTGAAATGCACTTTTCATTATTTTGGGGGCTTAAAAATGATGTTTTGGTGAGTTTAAGACAAAATGATTTGTCAAAGTCAAGTTTTATTACGCAGCTCCATACAAGTTTGACTAGTTACATTGAAATTTTGGTTTGCAGAAAAGTGTCAGAAATCGATCTTGAAATGCACTTTTCATTATTTTGGGGGCTTAAAAATTATGTTTTGGTGAGTTTATGATAAACTGATTTGTCAAAGTCAAGTTTTATTACGCAGCTCCATACAAGTTTGACTAGTTACATTGAAATTTTGGTTTGCAGAAAAGTTTCAGAAATCGATCTTGAAATGCACTTTTCATTATTTTGGGGGCTTAAAAATGATGTTTTGGTGAGTTTAAGACAAAATGATTTGTCAAAGTCAAGTTTTATTACGCAGCTCCATACAAGTTTGACTAGTTACATTGAAATTTTGGTTTGCAGAAAAGTTTCAGAAATCGATCTTGAAATGCACTTTTCATTATTTTGGGGGCTTAAAAATGATGTTTTGGTGAGTTTAAGACAAAATGATTTGTCAAAGTCAAGTTTTATTACGCAGCTCCATACAAGTTTGACTAGTTACATTGAAATTTTGGTTTGCCGAAAAGTTTCAGAAATCGATCTTGAAATGCACTTTTCATTATTTTGGGGCTTAAAAATGATGTTTTGGTGAGTTTAAGACAAAATGATTTGTCAAAGTCAACTTTTATTACGCAGCTCCATACAAGTTTGACTAGTTACATTGAAATTTTGGTTTGCAGAAAAGTGTCAGAAATCGATCTTGAAATGCACTTTTCATTATTTTGGGGGCTTAAAATGATGTTTTGGTGAGTTTATGATAAACTGATTTGTCAAAGTAAAGTTTTATTACGCAGCTCCATACAAGTTTGACTAGTTACATTGAAATTTTGGTTTGCAGAAAAGTGTCAGAAATCGATCTTGAAATGCACTTTTCATTATTTTGGGGGCTTAAAAATTATGTTTTGGTGAGTTTATGATAAAATGATTTGTCGAAGTCAAGTTTTATTACGCAGCTCCATACAAGTTCGACTAGTTACATTGAAATTTTGGTTTGCAGAAAAGTGTCAGAAATCGATCTTGAAATGCACTTTTCATTATTTTGGGGGATTAAAAATGATGTTTTGGTGAGCTTAAGACAAAATGATTTGTCAAAGTCAAGTTTTATTACGCAGCTCCATACAAGTTTGACTAGTTACATTGAAATTTTGGTTTGCAGAAAAGTGTCAGAAATCGATCTTGAAATGCACTTTTCATTATTTTGAGGGCTTAAAAATTATGTTTTGGTGAGCTTAAGACAAAATGATTTGTCAAAGTCAAGTTTTATTACGCAGCTCCATACAAGTTTGACTAGTTACATTGAAATTTTGGTTTGCAGAAAAGTGTCAGAAATTGATCTTGAAATGCACTTTTCATTATTTTGGGGGCTTAAAAATTATGTTTTGGTGAGTTTAAGACAAAATGATTTGTCGAAGTCAAGTTTTATTACGCAGCTCCATACAAGTTCGTCTAGTTACATTGAAATTTTGGTTTGCAGAAAAGTGTCAGAAATCGATCTTGAAATGCACTTTTCATTATTTTGGGGGATTAAAAATGATGTTTTGGTGAGCTTAAGACAAAATGATTTGTCAAAGTCAAGTTTTATTACGCAGCTCCATACAAGTTTGACTAGTTGCATTGAAATTTTGGTTTGCAGAAAAGTGTCAGAAATCGATCTTGAAATGCACTTTTCATTATTTTGGGGGCTTAAAAATGATGTTTTGGTGAGCTTAAGACAAAATGATTTGTCAAAGTCAAGTTTTATTACGCAGCTCCATACAAGTTTGACTAGTTACATTGAAATTTTGGTTTGCAGAAAAGTGTCAGAAATCGATCTTGAAATGAACTTTTCATTATTTTGGGGGCTTAAAAATTATGTTTTGGTGAGTTTATGATAAACTGATTTGTCAAAGTCAAGTTTTATTACGCAGCTCCATACAAGTTTGACTAGTTACATTGAAATTTTGGTTTGCAGAAAAGTGTCAGAAATCGATCTTGAAATGCACTTTTCATTATTTTGGGGGCTTAAAAATTATGTTTTGGTGAGTTTATGATAAACTGATTTGTCAAAGTCAAGTTTTATTACGCAGCTCCATACAAGTTTGACTAGTAACATCGGAATTTTGGTTTGCAGAAAAGTGTCAGAAATTGATCTTGAAATGCACTTTTCATTATTTTGGGGGCTTAAAAATTATGTTTTGGTGAGTTTAAGACAAAATGATTTGTCGAAGTCAAGTTTTATTACGCAGCTCCATACAAGTTCGACTAGTTACATTGAAATTTTGGTTTGCAGAAAAGTGTCAGAAATCGATCTTGAAATGCACTTTTCATTATTTTGGGGGATTAAAAATGATGTTTTGGTGAGCTTAAGACAAAATGATTTGTCAAAGTCAAGTTTTATTACGCAGCTCCATACAAGTTTGACTAGTTACATTGAAATTTTGGTTTGCAGAAAAGTGTCAGAAATCGATCTTGAAATGCACTTTTCATTATTTTGGGGGCTTAAAAATTATGTTTTGGTGAGTTTATGATAAACTGATTTGTCAAAGTCAAGTTTTATTACGCAGCTCCATACAAGTTTGACTAGTAACATCGGAATTTTGGTTTGCAGAAAAGTGTCAGAAATTGATCTTGAAATGCACTTTTCATTATTTTGGGGGCTTAAAAATTATGTTTTGGTGAGTTTAAGACAAAATGATTTGTCGAAGTCAAGTTTTATTACGCAGCTGCATACAAGTTCGACTAGTTACATTGAAATTTTGGTTTGCAGAAAAGTGTCAGAAATCGATCTTGAAATGCACTTTTCATTATTTTGGGGGATTAAAAATGATGTTTTGGTGAGCTTAAGACAAAATGATTTGTCAAAGTCAAGTTTTATTACGCAGCTCCATACAAGTTTGACTAGTTACATTGAAATTTTGGTTTGCAGAAAAGTGTCAGAAATCGATCTTGAAATGCACTTTTCATTATTTTGGGGGCTTAAAAATTATGTTTTGGTGAGTTTATGATAAACTGATTTGTCAAAGTCAAGTTTTATTACGCAGCTCCATACAAGTTTGACTAGTAACATCGGAATTTTGGTTTGCAGAAAAGTGTCAGAAATTGATCTTGAAATGCACTTTTCATTATTTTGGGGGCTTAAAAATTATGTTTTGGTGAGTTTAAGACAAAATGATTTGTCGAAGTCAAGTTTTATTACGCAGCTCCATACAAGTTCGACTAGTTACATTGAAATTTTGGTTTGCAGAAAAGTGTCAGAAATCGATCTTGAAATGCACTTTTCATTATTTTGGGGGATTAAAAATGATGTTTTGGTGAGCTTAAGACAAAATGATTTGTCAAAGTCAAGTTTTATTACGCAGCTCCATACAAGTTTGACTAGTAACATCGGAATTTTGGTTTGCAGAAAAGTGTCAGAAATTGATCTTGAAATGCACTTTTCATTATTTTGGGGGCTTAAAAATTATGTTTTGGTGAGTTTAAGACAAAATGATTTGTCGAAGTCAAGTTTTATTACGCAGCTCCATACAAGTTTGACTAGTTACATTGAAATTTTGGTTTGCAGAAAAGTGTCAGAAATCGATCTTGAAATGAACTTTTCATTATTTTGGGGGCTTAAAAATTATGTTTTGGTGAGTTTATGATAAACTGATTTGTCAAAGTCAAGTTTTATTACGCAGCTCCATACAAGTTTGACTAGTTACATTGAAATTTTGGTTTGCAGAAAAGTGTCAGAAATCGATCTTGAAATGCACTTTTCATTATTTTGGGGGCTTAAAAATTATGTTTTGGTGAGTTTATGATAAACTGATTTGTCAAAGTCAAGTTTTATTACGCAGCTCCATACAAGTTTGACTAGTAACATCGGAATTTTGGTTTGCAGAAAAGTGTCAGAAATTGATCTTGAAATGCACTTTTCATTATTTTGGGGGCTTAAAAATTATGTTTTGGTGAGTTTAAGACAAAATGATTTGTCGAAGTCAAGTTTTATTACGCAGCTCCATACAAGTTCGACTAGTTACATTGAAATTTTGGTTTGCAGAAAAGTGTCAGAAATCGATCTTGAAATGCACTTTTCATTATTTTGGGGGATTAAAAATGATGTTTTGGTGAGCTTAAGACAAAATGATTTGTCAAAGTCAAGTTTTATTACGCAGCTCCATACAAGTTTGACTAGTTACATTGAAATTTTGGTTTGCAGAAAAGTGTCAGAAATCGATCTTGAAATGCGTTTTTCATTATTTTGAGGGCTTAAAAATTATGTTTTGGTGAGTTTATGATAAACTGATTTGTCAAAGTCAAGTTTTATTACGCAGCTCCATACAAGTTTGACTAGTTACATTGAAATTTTGGTTTGCAGAAAAGTGTCAGAAATTGATCTTGAAATGCACTTTTCATTATTTTGGGGGCTTAAAAATTATGTTTTGGTGAGTTTAAGACAAAATGATTTGTCGAAGTCAAGTTTTATTACGCAGCTCCATACAAGTTTGACTAGTTACATTGAAATTTTGGTTTGCAGAAAAGTGTCAGAAATCGATCTTGAAATGCACTTTTCATTATTTTGGGGGCTTAAAAATTATGTTTTGGTGAGTTTATGATAAACTGATTTGTCAAAGTCAAGTTTTATTACGCAGCTCCATACAAGTTTGACTAGTAACATCGGAATTTTGGTTTGCAGAAAAGTGTCAGAAATTGATCTTGAAATGCACTTTTCATTATTTTGGGGGCTTAAAAATTATGTTTTGGTGAGTTTAAGACAAAATGATTTGTCGAAGTCAAGTTTTATTACGCAGCTCCATACAAGTTCGACTAGTTACATTGAAATTTCGGTTTGCAGAAAAGTGTCAGAAATCGATCTTGAAATGAACTTTTCATTATTTTGGGGGCTTAAAAATTATGTTTTGGTGAGTTTATGATAAACTGATTTGTCAAAGTCAAGTTTTATTACGCAGCTCCATACAAGTTTGACTAGTTACATTGAAATTTTGGTTTGCAGAAAAGTGTCAGAAATCGATCTTGAAATGCACTTTTCATTATTTTGGGGGGCTTAAAAATTATGTTTTGGTGAGTTTATGATAAACTGATTTGTCAAAGTCAAGTTTTATTACGCAGCTCCATACAAGTTTGACTAGTAACATCGGAATTTTAGTTTGCAGAAAAGTGTCAGAAATTGATCTTGAAATGCACTTTTCATTATTTTGGGGGCTTAAAAATTATGTTTTGGTGAGTTTAAGACAAAATGATTTGTCGAAGTCAAGTTTTATTACGCAGCTCCATACAAGTTCGACTAGTTACATTGAAATTTTGGTTTGCAGAAAAGTGTCAGAAATCGATCTTGAAATGCACTTTTCATTATTTTGGGGGATTAAAAATGATGTTTTGGTGAGCTTAAGACAAAATGATTTGTCAAAGTCAAGTTTTATTACGCAGCTCCATACAAGTTTGACTAGTTACATTGAAATTTTGGTTTGCAGAAAAGTGTCAGAAATCGATCTTGAAATGCGTTTTTCATTATTTTGAGGGCTTAAAAATTATGTTTTGGTGAGTTTATGATAAACTGATTTGTCAAAGTCAAGTTTTATTACGCAGCTCCATACAAGTTTGACTAGTTACATTGAAATTTTGGTTTGCAGAAAAGTGTCAGAAATTGATCTTGAAATGCACTTTTCATTATTTTGGGGGCTTAAAAATTATGTTTTGGTGAGTTTAAGACAAAATGATTTGTCGAAGTCAAGTTTTATTACGCAGCTCCATACAAGTTCGACTAGTTACATTGAAATTTTGGTTTGCAGAAAAGTGTCAGAAATCGATCTTGAAATGCACTTTTCATTATTTTGGGGGATTAAAAATGATGTTTTGGTGAGCTTAAGACAAAATGATTTGTCAAAGTCAAGTTTTATTACGCAGCTCCATACAAGTTTGACTAGTTACATTGAAATTTTGGTTTGCAGAAAAGTGTCAGAAATCGATCTTGAAATGCACTTTTCATTATTTTGGGGGCTTAAAAATGATGTTTTGGTGAGTTTATGATAAACTGATTTGTCAAAGTCAAGTTTTATTACGCAGCTCCATACAAGTTTGACTAGTTACATTGAAATTTTGGTTTGCAGAAAAGTGTCACAAATCGATCTTGAAATGCACTTTTCATTATTTTGGGGGCTTAAAAATGATGTTTTGGTGAGTTTATGATAAACTGATTTGTCAAAGTCAAGTTTTATTACGCAGCTCCATACAAGTTTGACTAGTTACATTGAAATTTTGGTTTGCAGAAAAGTGTCAGAAATCGATCTTGAAATGCACTTTTCATTATTTTGGGGGCTTAAAAATGATGTTTTGGTGAGTTTATGATAAACTGATTTGTCAAAGTCAAGTTTTATTACGCAGCTCCATACAAGTTTGAATAGTTACATTGAAATTTTGGTTTGCAGAAAAGTGTCAGAAATCGATCTTGAAATGCACTTTTCATTATTTTGGGGGCTTAAAAATGATGTTTTGGTGAGTTTATGATAAACTGATTTGTCAAAGTCAAGTTTTATTATGCAGCTCCATACAAGTTTGACTAGTTACATTGAAATTTTGGTTTGCAGAAAAGTGTCAGAAATCGATCTTGAAATGCACTTTTCATTATTTTGGGGGCTTAAAAATGATGTTTTGGTGAGTTTAAGACAAAATGATTTGTCAAAGTCAAGTTTTATTATGCAGCTCCATACAAGTTTGACTAGTTACATTGAAGTTTTGGTTTGCAGAAAAGTGTCAGAAATCGATCTTGAAATGCACTTTTCATTATTTTGGGGGCTTAAAAATGATGTTTTGGTGAGTTTAAGACAAAATGATTTGTCAAAGTCAAGTTTTTTTACGCAGCTCCATACAAGTTTGACTAGTTACATTGAAATTTTGGTTTGCAGAAAAGTGTCACAAATCGATCTTGAAATGCACTTTTCATTATTTTGGGGGCTTAAAAATGATGTTTTGGTGAGTTTATGATAAACTGATTTGTCAAAGTCAAGTTTTATTACGCAGCTCCATACAAGTTTGACTAGTTACATTGAAATTTTGGTTTGCAGAAAAGTGTCAGAAATCGATCTTGAAATGCACTTTTCATTATTTTGGGGGCTTAAAAATGATGTTTTGGTGAGTTTATGATAAACTGATTTGTCAAAGTCAAGTTTTATTACGCAGCTCCATACAAGTTTGAATAGTTACATTGAAATTTTGGTTTGCAGAAAAGTGTCAGAAATCGATCTTGAAATGCACTTTTCATTATTTTGGGGGCTTAAAAATGATGTTTTGGTGAGTTTAAGACAAAATGATTTGTCAAAGTCAAGTTTTATTACGCAGCTCCATACAAGTTTGACTAGTTACATTGAAATTTTGGTTTGCAGAAGAGTGTCAGAAATCGATCTTGAAATGCACTTTTCATTATTTTGGGGGCTTAAAAATGATGTTTTGGTGAGTTTAAGACAAAATGATTTGTCAAAGTCAAGTTTTATTACGCAGCTCCATACAAGTTTGACTAGTTACATTGAAATTTTGGTTTGCAGAAAAGTGTCAGAAATCGATCTTGAAATGCACTTTTCATTATTTTGGGGGCTTAAAAATGATGTTTTGGCGAGTTTAAGACAAAATGATTTGTCACAGTCAAGTTTTATTACGCAGCTCCATACAAGTTTGACTAGTTACATTGAAATTTTGGTTTGCAGAAAAGTGTCAGAAATCGATCTTGAAATGCACTTTTCATTATTTTGGGGGCTTAAAAATGATGTTTTGGTGAGTTTATGATAAACTGATTTGTCAAAGTCAAGTTTTATTACGCAGCTCCATACAAGTTTGACTAGTTACATTGAAATTTTGGTTTGCAGAAAAGTGTCAGAAATCGATCTTGAAATGCACTTTTCATTATTTTGGGGGCTTAAAAATGATGTTTTGGTGAGTTTATGATAAACTGATTTGTCAAAGTCAAGTTTTATTACGCAGCTCCATACAAGTTTGAATAGTTACATTGAAATTTTGGTTTGCAGAAAAGTGTCAGAAATCGATCTTGAAATGCACTTTTCATTATTTTGGGGGCTTAAAAATGATGTTTTGGTGAGTTTATGATAAACTGATTTGTCAAAGTCAAGTTTTATTATGCAGCTCCATACAAGTTTGAATAGTTACATTGAAATTTTGGTTTGCAGAAAAGTGTCAGAAATCGATCTTGAAATGCACTTTTCATTATTTTGGGGGCTTAAAAATGATGTTTTGGTGAGTTTAAGACAAAATGATTTGTCAAAGTCAAGTTTTATTATGCAGCTCCATACAAGTTTGACTAGTTACATTGAAATTTTGGTTTGCAGAAAAGTGTCAGAAATCGATCTTGAAATGCACTTTTCATTATTTTGGGGGCTTAAAAATGATGTTTTGGTGAGTTTAAGACAAAATGATTTGTCAAAGTCAAGTTTTTTTACGCAGCTCCATACAAGTTTGACTAGTTACATTGAAATTTTGGTTTGCAGAAAAGTGTCAGAAATCGATCTTGAAATGCACTTTTCATTATTTTGGGGGCTTAAAAATGATGTTTTGGTGAGTTTAAGACAAAATGATTTGTCAAAGTCAAGTTTTATTACGCAGCTCCATACAAGTTTGACTAGTTACATTGAAATTTTGGTTTGCAGAAAAGTGTCAGAAATCGATCTTGAAATGCACTTTTCATTATTTTGGGGGCTTAAAAATGATGTTTTGGTGAGTTTAAGACAAAATGATTTGTCAAAGTCAAGTTTTATTACGCAGCTCCATACAAGTTTGACTATTTACATTGAAATTTTGGTTTGCAGAAAAGTGTCAGAAATCGATCTTGAAATGCACTTTTCATTATTTTGGGGGCTTAAAAATGATGTTTTGGTGAGTTTATGATAAACTGATTTGTCAAAGTCAAGTTTTATTATGCAGCTCCATACAAGTTTGACTAGTTACATTGAAATTTTGGTTTGCAGAAAAGTGTCAGAAATCGATCTTGAAATGCACTTTTCATTATTTTGGGGGCTTAAAAATGATGTTTTGGTGAGTTTAAGACAAAATGATTTGTCAAAGTCAAGTTTTATTACGCAGCTCCATACAAGTTTGACTAGTTACATTGAAATTTTGGTTTGCAGAAAAGTGTCAGAAATCGATCTTGAAATGCACTTTTCATTATTTTGGGGGCTTAAAAATGATGTTTTGGTGAGTTTATGATAAACTGATTTGTCAAAGTCAAGTTTTATTACGCAGCTCCATACAAGTTTGAATAGTTACATTGAAATTTTGGTTTGCAGAAAAGTGTCAGAAATCGATCTTGAAATGCACTTTTCATTATTTTGGGGGCTTAAAAATGATGTTTTGGTGAGTTTATGATAAACTGATTTGTCAAAGTCAAGTTTTATTATGCAGCTCCATACAAGTTTGACTAGTTACATTGAAATTTTGGTTTGCAGAAAAGTGTCAGAAATCGATCTTGAAATGCACTTTTCATTATTTTGGGGGCTTAAAAATGATGTTTTGGTGAGTTTAAGACAAAATGATTTGTCAAAGTCAAGTTTTTTTACGCAGCTCCATACAAGTTTGACTAGTTACATTGAAATTTTGGTTTGCAGAAAAGTGTCAGAAATCGATCTTGAAATGCACTTTTCATTATTTTGGGGGCTTAAAAATGATGTTTTGGTGAGTTTAAGACAAAATGATTTGTCAAAGTCAAGTTTTATTACGCAGCTCCATACAAGTTTGACTAGTTACATTGAAATTTTGGTTTGCAGAAAAGTGTCAGAAATCGATCTTGAAATGCACTTTTCATTATTTTGGGGGCTTAAAAATGATGTTTTGGCGAGTTTAAGACAAAATGATTTGTCACAGTCAAGTTTTATTACGCAGCTCCATACAAGTTTGACTAGTTACATTGAAATTTTGGTTTGCAGAAAAGTGTCAGAAATCGATCTTGAAATGCACTTTTCATTATTTTGGGGGCTTAAAAATGATGTTTTGGTGAGTTTATGATAAACTGATTTGTCAAAGTCAAGTTTTATTACGCAGCTCCATACAAGTTTGACTAGTTACATTGAAATTTTGGTTTGCAGAAAAGTGTCAGAAATCGATCTTGAAATGCACTTTTCATTATTTTGGGGGCTTAAAAATGATGTTTTGGTGAGTTTATGATAAACTGATTTGTCAAAGTCAAGTTTTATTACGCAGCTCCATACAAGTTTGAATAGTTACATTGAAATTTTGGTTTGCAGAAAAGTGTCAGAAATCGATCTTGAAATGCACTTTTCATTATTTTGGGGGCTTAAAAATGATGTTTTGGTGAGTTTATGATAAACTGATTTGTCAAAGTCAAGTTTTATTATGCAGCTCCATACAAGTTTGACTAGTTACATTGAAATTTTGGTTTGCAGAAAAGTGTCAGAAATCGATCTTGAAATGCACTTTTCATTATTTTGGGGGCTTAAAAATGATGTTTTGGTGAGTTTAAGACAAAATGATTTGTCAAAGTCAAGTTTTATTATGCAGCTCCATACAAGTTTGACTAGTTACATTGAAATTTTGGTTTGCAGAAAAGTGTCAGAAATCGATCTTGAAATGCACTTTTCATTATTTTGGGGGCTTAAAAATGATGTTTTGGTGAGTTTAAGACAAAATGATTTGTCAAAGTCAAGTTTTTTTACGCAGCTCCATACAAGTTTGACTAGTTACATTGAAATTTTGGTTTGCAGAAAAGTGTCACAAATCGATCTTGAAATGCACTTTTCATTATTTTGGGGGCTTAAAAATGATGTTTTGGTGAGTTTATGATAAACTGATTTGTCAAAGTCAAGTTTTATTACGCAGCTCCATACAAGTTTGACTAGTTACATTGAAATTTTGGTTTGCAGAAAAGTGTCAGAAATCGATCTTGAAATGCACTTTTCATTATTTTGGGGGCTTAAAAATGATGTTTTGGTGAGTTTATGATAAACTGATTTGTCAAAGTCAAGTTTTATTATGCAGCTCCATACAAGTTTGACTAGTTACATTGAAATTTTGGTTTGCAGAAAAGTGTCAGAAATCGATCTTGAAATGCACTTTTCATTATTTTGGGGGCTTAAAAATGATGTTTTGGTGAGTTTAAGACAAAATGATTTGTCAAAGTCAAGTTTTATTATGCAGCTCCATACAAGTTTGACTAGTTACATTGAAATTTTGGTTTGCAGAAAAGTGTCAGAAATCGATCTTGAAATGCACTTTTCATTATTTTGGGGGCTTAAAAATGATGTTTTGGTGAGTTTAAGACAAAATGATTTGTCAAAGTCAAGTTTTATTATGCAGCTCCATACAAGTTTGACTAGTTACATTGAAATTTTGGTTTGCAGAAAAGTGTCAGAAATCGATCTTGAAATGCACTTTTCATTATTTTGGGGGCTTAAAAATGATGTTTTGGTGAGTTTAAGACAAAATGATTTGTCAAAGTCAAGTTTTTTTACGCAGCTCCATACAAGTTTGACTAGTTACATTGAAATTTTGGTTTGCAGAAAAGTGTCAGAAATCGATCTTGAAATGCACTTTTCATTATTTTGGGGGCTTAAAAATGATGTTTTGGTGAGTTTATGATAAACTGATTTGTCAAAGTCAAGTTTTATTACGCAGCTCCATACAAGTTTGACTAGTAACAATGAAATATTGGTTTGCAGAAAAGTGTCAGAAATCGATCTTGAAATGCACTTTTCATTATTTTGGGGGCTTAAAAATGATGTTTTGGTGAGTTTAAGACAAAATGATTTGTCAAAGTCAAGTTTTATTACGCAGCTCCATACAAGTTTGACTAGTTACATTGAAATTTTGGTTTGCAGAAAAGTGTCAGAAATCGATCTTGAAATGCACTTTTCATTATTTTGGGGGCTTAAAAATGATGTTTTGGTGAGTTTAAGACAAAATGATTTGTCAAAGTCAAGTTTTATTATGCAGCTCCATACAAGTTTGACTAGTTACATTGAAATTTTGGTTTGCAGAAAAGTGTCAGAAATCGATCTTGAAATGCACTTTTCATTATTTTGGGGGCTTAAAAATGATGTTTTGGTGAGTTTAAGACAAAATGATTTGTCAAAGTCAAGTTTTATTATGCAGCTCCATACAAGTTTGACTAGTTACATTGAAATTTTGGTTTGCAGAAAAGTGTCAGAAATCGATCTTGAAATGCACTTTTCATTATTTTGGGGGCTTAAAAATGATGTTTTGGCGAGTTTAAGACAAAATGATTTGTCACAGTCAAGTTTTATTACGCAGCTCCATACAAGTTTGACTAGTTACATTGAAATTTTGGTTTGCAGAAAAGTGTCAGAAATCGATCTTGAAATGCACTTTTCATTATTTTGGGGGCTTAAAAATGATGTTTTGGTGAGTTTATGATAAACTGATTTGTCAAAGTCAAGTTTTATTACGCAGCTCCATACAAGTTTGACTAGTTACATTGAAATTTTGGTTTGCAGAAAAGTGTCAGAAATCGATCTTGAAATGCACTTTTCATTATTTTGGGGGCTTAAAAATTATGTTTTGGTGAGTTTATGATAAACTGATTTGTCAAAGTCAAGTTTTATTACGCAGCTCCATACAAGTTTGAATAGTTACATTGAAATTTTGGTTTGCAGAAAAGTGTCAGAAATCGATCTTGAAATGCACTTTTCATTATTTTGGGGGCTTAAAAATGATGTTTCGGTGAGTTTATGATAAACTGATTTGTCAAAGTCAAGTTTTATTATGCAGCTCCATACAAGTTTGACTAGTTACATTGAAATTTTGGTTTGCAGAAAAGTGTCAGAAATCGATCTTGAAATGCACTTTTCATTATTTTGGGGGCTTAAAAATGATGTTTTGGTGAGTTTAAGACAAAATGATTTGTCAAAGTCAAGTTTTATTAGGCAGCTCCATACAAGTTTGACTAGTTACATTGAAATTTTGGTTTGCAGAAAAGTGTCAGAAATCGATCTTGAAATGCACTTTTCATTATTTTGGGGGCTTAAAAATGATGTTTTGGTGAGTTTAAGACAAAATGATTTGTCAAAGTCAAGTTTTTTTACGCAGCTCCATACAAGTTTGACTAGTTACATTGAAATTTTGGTTTGCAGAAAAGTGTCACAAATCGATCTTGAAATGCACTTTTCATTATTTTGGGGGCTTAAAAATGATGTTTTGGTGAGTTTATGATAAACTGATTTGTCAAAGTCAAGTTTTATTACGCAGCTCCATACAAGTTTGACTAGTTACATTGAAATTTTGGTTTGCAGAAAAGTGTCAGAAATCGATCTTGAAATGCACTTTTCATTATTTTGGGGGCTTAAAAATGATGTTTTGGTGAGTTTATGATAAACTGATTTGTCAAAGTCAAGTTTTATTACGCAGCTCCATACAAGTTTGAATAGTTACATTGAAATTTTGGTTTGCAGAAAAGTGTCAGAAATCGATCTTGAAATGCACTTTTCATTATTTTGGGGGCTTAAAAATGATGTTTTGGTGAGTTTATGATAAACTGATTTGTCAAAGTCAAGTTTTATTATGCAGCTCCATACAAGTTTGACTAGTTACATTGAAATTTTGGTTTGCAGAAAAGTGTCAGAAATCGATCTTGAAATGCACTTTTCATTATTTTGGGGGCTTAAAAATGATGTTTTGGTGAGTTTAAGACAAAATGATTTGTCAAAGTCAAGTTTTATTACGCAGCTCCATACAAGTTTGACTAGTTACATTGAAATTTTGGTTTGCAGAAAAGTGTCAGAAATCGATCTTGAAATGCACTTTTCATTATTTTCGGGGCTTAAAAATGATGTTTTGGTGAGTTTAAGACAAAATGATTTGTCAAAGTCAAGTTTTTTTACGCAGCTCCATACAAGTTTGACTAGTTACATTGAAATTTTGGTTTGCAGAAAAGTGTCACAAATCGATCTTGAAATGCACTTTTCATTATTTTGGGGGCTTAAAAATGATGTTTTGGTGAGTTTATGATAAACTGATTTGTCAAAGTCAAGTTTTATTACGCAGCTCCATACAAGTTTGACTAGTTACATTGAAATTTTGGTTTGCAGAACAGTGTCACAAATCGATCTTGAAATGCGTTTTTCATTATTTTGGGGGCTTAAAAATGATGTTTTGGCGAGTTTAAGACAAAATGATTTGTCAAAGTCAAGTTTTTTTACGCAGCTCCATACAAGTTTGACTAGTTACATTGAAATTTTGGTTTGCAGAAAAGTGTCAGAAATCGATCTTGAAATGCACTTTTCATTATTTTGGGGGCTTAAAAATGATGTTTTGGTGAGTTTATGATAAACTGATTTGTCAAAGTCAAGTTTTATTACGCAGCTCCATACAAGTTTGACTAGTTACATTGAAATTTTGGTTTGCAGAAAAGTGTTAGAAATCGATCTTGAAATGCACTTTTCATTATTTTGGGGGCTTAAAAATTATGTTTTTTTGAGTTTAAGACAAAATGATTTGTCAAAGTCAAGTTTTATTACACAGCTCCATACAAGTTTGACTAGTTACATTGAAATTTTGGTTTGCAGAAAAGTGTCAGAAATCGATCTTGAAATGCACTTTTCATTATTTTGGGGGCTTAAAAATTATGTTTTGGTGAGTTTATGATAAACTGATTTGTCAAAGTCAAGTTTTATTACGCAGCTCCATACAAGTTTGACTAGTTACATTGAAATTTTGGTTTGCAGAAAAGTTTCAGAAATCGATCTTGAAATGCACTTTTCATTATTTTGGGGGCTTAAAAATGATGTTTTGGTGAGTTTAAGACAAAATGATTTGTCAAAGTCAAGTTTTATTACGCAGCTCCATACAAGTTTGACTAGTTACATTGAAATTTTGGTTTGCAGAAAAGTGTCAGAAATCGCTCTTGAAATGCACTTTTCAATATTTTGGGGGCTTAAAAATGATGTTTTGGTGAGTTTAAGACAAAATGATTTGTCAAAGTCAAGTTTTATTACGCAGCTCCATACAAGTTTGACTAGTTACATTGAAATTTTGGTTTGCAGAAAAGTGTCAGAAATCGATCTTGAAATGCACTTTTCATTATTTTGGGGGCTTAAAAATGATGTTTTGGTAAGTTTATGATAAACTGATTTGTCAAAGTCAAGTTTTATTACGCAGCTCCATACAAGTTTGACTAGTTACTTAGAAATTTTGGTTTGCTGAAAAGTTTCAGAAATCGATCTTGAAATGCACTTTTCAATATTTTGGGGGCTTAAAAATGATGTTTTGGTGAGTTTAAGACAAAATGATTTGTCAAAGTCAAGTTTTATTACGCAGCTCCATACAAGTTTGACTAGTTACATTGAAATTTTGGTTTGCAGAAAAGTTTCAGAAATCGATCTTGAAATGCACTTTTCATTATTTTGGGGGCTTAAAAATGATGTTTTGGTGAGTTTAAGACAAAATGATTTGTCAAAGTCAAGTTTTATTACGCAGCTCCATACAAGTTTGACTAGTTACATTGAAATTTTGGTTTGCAGAAAAGTGTCAGAAATCGATCTTGAAATGCACTTTTCATTATTTTGGGGGCTTAAAAATGATGTTTTGGTGAGTTTAAGACAAAATGATTTGTCAAAGTCAAGTTTTATTACGCAGCTCCATACAAGTTTGACTAGTTTTATTGAAATTTTGGTTTGCAGAAAAGTTTCAGAAATCGATCTTGAAATGCACTTTTCAATATTTTGGGGGCTTAAAAATGATGTTTTGGTGAGTTTAAGACAAAATGATTTGTCAAAGTCAAGTTTTATTACGCAGCTCCATACAAGTTTGACTAGTTACATTGAAATTTTGGTTTGCAGAAAAGTTTCAGAAATCGATCTTGAAATGCACTTTTCATTATTTTGGGGGCTTAAAAATGATGTTTTGGTGAGTTTAAGACAAAATGATTTGTCAAAGTCAAGTTTTATTACGCAGCTCCATACAAGTTTGACTAGTTACATTGAAATTTTGGTTTGCAGAAAAGTGTCAGAAATCGATCTTGAAATGCACTTTTCATTATTTTGGGGGCTTAAAAATGATGTTTTGGCGAGTTTAAGACAAAATGATTTGTCAAAGTCAAGTTTTATTACGCAGCTCCATACAAGTTTGACTAGTTACAATGAAATTTTGGTTTGCAGAAAAGTGTCAGAAATCGATCTTGAAACGCGTTTTTCAATATTTTGGGGGCTTAAAAATGATGTTTTGGCGAGTTTAAGACAAAATGATTTGTCACAGTCAAGTTTTATTACGCAGCTCCATACAAGTTTGACTAGTTACATTGAAATTTTGGTTTGCAGAAAAGTGTCAGAAATCGATCTTGAAATGCACTTTTCATTATTTTGGGGGCTTAAAAATGATGTTTTGGTGAGTTTAAGACAAAATGATTTGTCAAAGTCAAGTTTTATTACGCAGCTCCATACAAGTTTGACTAGTTACATTGAAATTTTGGTTTGCAGAAAAGTGTCAGAAATCGATCTTGAAATGCACTTTTCATTATTTTGGGGGCTTAAAAATGATGTTTTGGTGAGTTTAAGACAAAATGATTTGTCAAAGTCAAGTTTTATTACGCAGCTCCATACAAGTTTGACTAGTTACATTGAAATTTTGGTTTGCAGAAAAGTGTCAGAAATCGATCTTGAAATGCACTTTTCATTATTTTGGGGGCTTAAAAATGATGTTTTGGTGAGTTTAAGACAAAATGATTTGTCAAAGTCAAGTTTTATTAAGCAGCTCCATACAAGTTTGACTAGTTACATTGAAATTTTGGTTTGCAGAAAAGTGTCAGAAATCGATCTTGAAATGCACTTTTCATTATTTTGGGGGCTTAAAAATGATGTTTTGGTGAGTTTAAGACAAAATGATTTGTCAAAGTCAAGTTTTATTACGCAGCTCCATACAAGTTTGACTAGTTACAATGAAATTTTGGTTTGCAGAAAAGTGTCAGAAATCGATCTTGAAACGCGTTTTTCAATATTTTGGGGGCTTAAAAATGATGTTTTGGCGAGTTTAAGACAAAATGATTTGTCAAAGTCAAGTTTTATTACGCAGCTCCATACAAGTTTGACTAGTTACATTGAAATTTTGGTTTGCAGAAAAGTGTCAGAAATCGATCTTGAAATGCACTTTTCATTATTTTGGGGGCTTAAAAATGATGTTTTGGTGAGTTTATGATAAACTGATTTGTCAAAGTCAAGTTTTATTACGCAGCTCCATACAAGTTTGACTAGTTACATTGAAATTTTGGTTTGCAGAAAAGTGTCAGAAATCGATCTTGAAATGCACTTATCATTATTTTGGGGGCTTAAAAATGATGTTTTGGCGAGTTTATGAAAAAATGATTTGTCAAAGTCAAGTTTTATTACGCAGCTCCATACAAGTTTGACTAGTTACATTGAAATTTTGGTTTGCAGAAAAGTGTCAGAAATCGATCTTGAAATGCACTTTTCATTATTTTGGGGGCTTAAAAATGATGTTTTGGTGAGTTTAAGACAAAATGATTTGTCAAAGTCAAGTTTTATTAAGCAGCTCCATACAAGTTTGACTAGTTACATTGAAATTTTGGTTTGCAGAAAAGTGTCAGAAATCGATCTTGAAATGCACTTATCATTATTTTGGGGGCTTAAAAATGATGTTTTGGCGAGTTTATGAAAAAATGATTTGTCAAAGTCAAGTTTTATTACGCAGCTCCATACAAGTTTGACTAGTTACATTGAAATTTTGGTTTGCAGAAAAGTGTCAGAAATCGATCTTGAAATGCACTTTTCATTATTTTGGGGGCTTAAAAATGATGTTTTGGTGAGTTTATGATAAACTGATTTGTCAAAGTCAAGTTTTATTACGCAGCTCCATACAAGTTGGACTAGTTACATTGAAATTTTGGTTTGCAGAAAAGTTTCAGAAATCGATCTTGAAATGCACTTTTCATTATTTTGGGGGCTTAAAAATGATGTTTTGGTGAGTTTAAGACAAAATGATTTGTCAAAGTCAAGTTTTATTACGCAGCTCCATACAAGTTTGACTAGTTTTATTGAAATTTTGGTTTGCAGAAAAGTTTCAGAAATCGATCTTGAAATGCACTTTTCAATATTTTGGGGGCTTAAAAATGATGTTTTGGTGAGTTTAAGACAAAATGATTTGTCAAAGTCAAGTTTTATTACGCAGCTCCATACAAGTTTGACTAGTTACATTGAAATTTTGGTTTGCAGAAAAGTGTCAGAAATCGATCTTGAAATGCACTTTTCATTATTTTGGGGGCTTAAAAATGATGTTTTGGTGAGTTTAAGACAAAATGATTTGTCAAAGTCAAGTTTTATTACGCAGCTCCATACAAGTTTGACTAGTTACATTGAAATTTTGGTTTGCAGAAAAGTGTCAGAAATCGATCTTGAAATGCACTTTTCATTATTTTGGGGGCTTAAAAATGATGTTTTGGTGAGTTTAAGACAAAATGATTTGTCAAAGTCAAGTTTTATTACGCAGCTCCATACAAGTTTGACTAGTTACAATGAAATTTTGGTTTGCAGAAAAGTGTCAGAAATCGATCTTGAAACGCGTTTTTCAATATTTTGGGGGCTTAAAAATGATGTTTTGGCGAGTTTAAGACAAAATGATTTGTCACAGTCAAGTTTTATTACGCAGCTCCATACAAGTTTGACTAGTTACATTGAAATTTTGGTTTGCAGAAAAGTGTCAGAAATCGATCTTGAAATGCACTTTTCATTATTTTGGGGGCTTAAAAATGATGTTTTGGTGAGTTTAAGACAAAATGATTTGTCAAAGTCAAGTTTTATTACGCAGCTCCATACAAGTTTGACTAGTTACATTGAAATTTTGGTTTGCAGAAAAGTGTCAGAAATCGATCTTGAAATGCACTTTTCATTATTTTGGGGGCTTAAAAATGATGTTTTGGTGAGTTTAAGACAAAATGATTTGTCAAAGTCAAGTTTTATTACACAGCTCCATACAAGTTTGACTAGTTACATTGAAATTTTGGTTTGCAGAAAAGTGTCAGAAATCGATCTTGAAATGCACTTTTCATTATTTTGGGGGCTTAAAAATGATGTTTTGGTGAGTTTAAGACAAAATGATTTGTCAAAGTCAAGTTTTATTAAGCAGCTCCATACAAGTTTGACTAGTTACATTGAAATTTTGGTTTGCAGAAAAGTGTCAGAAATCGATCTTGAAATGCACTTATCATTATTTTGGGGGCTTAAAAATGATGTTTTGGCGAGTTTATGAAAAAATGATTTGTCAAAGTCAAGTTTTATTACGCAGCTCCATACAAGTTTGACTAGTTACATTGAAATTTTGGTTTGCAGAAAAGTGTCAGAAATCGATCTTGAAATGCACTTTTCATTATTTTGGGGGCTTAAAAATGATGTTTTGGTGAGTTTATGATAAACTGATTTGTCAAAGTCAAGTTTTATTACGCAGCTCCATACAAGTTTGACTAGTTACATTGAAATTTTGGTTTGCAGAAAAGTGTCAGAAATCGATCTTGAAATGCACTTATCATTATTTTGGGGGCTTAAAAATGATGTTTTGGCGAGTTTATGAAAAAATGATTTGTCAAAGTCAAGTTTTATTACGCAGCTCCATACAAGTTTGACTAGTTACATTGAAATTTTGGTTTGCAGAAAAGTGTCAGAAATCGATCTTGAAATGCACTTTTCATTATTTTGGGGGCTTAAAAATGATGTTTTGGTGAGTTTAAGACAAAATGATTTGTCAAAGTCAAGTTTTATTAAGCAGCTCCATACAAGTTTGACTAGTTACATTGAAATTTTGGTTTGCAGAAAAGTGTCAGAAATCGATCTTGAAATGCACTTATCATTATTTTGGGGGCTTAAAAATGATGTTTTGGCGAGTTTATGAAAAAATGATTTGTCAAAGTCAAGTTTTATTACGCAGCTCCATACAAGTTTGACTAGTTACATTGAAATTTTGGTTTGCAGAAAAGTGTCAGAAATCGATCTTGAAATGCACTTTTCATTATTTTGGGGGCTTAAAAATGATGTTTTGGTGAGTTTATGATAAACTGATTTGTCAAAGTCAAGTTTTATTACGCAGCTCCATACAAGTTGGACTAGTTACATTGAAATTTTGGTTTGCAGAAAAGTTTCAGAAATCGATCTTGAAATGCACTTTTCATTATTTTGGGGGCTTAAAAATGATGTTTTGGTGAGTTTAAGACAAAATGATTTGTCAAAGTCAAGTTTTATTACGCAGCTCCATACAAGTTTGACTAGTTTTATTGAAATTTTGGTTTGCAGAAAAGTTTCAGAAATCGATCTTGAAATGCACTTTTCAATATTTTGGGGGCTTAAAAATGATGTTTTGGTGAGTTTAAGACAAAATGATTTGTCAAAGTCAAGTTTTATTACGCAGCTCCATACAAGTTTGACTAGTTACATTGAAATTTTGGTTTGCAGAAAAGTTTCAGAAATCGATCTTGAAATGCACTTTTCATTATTTTGGGGGCTTAAAAATGATGTTTTGGTGAGTTTAAGACAAAATGATTTGTCAAAGTCAAGTTTTATTACGCAGCTCCATACAAGTTTGACTAGTTTTATTGAAATTTTGGTTTGCAGAAAAGTTTCAGAAATCGATCTTGAAATGCACTTTTCAATATTTTGGGGGCTTAAAAATGATGTTTTGGTGAGTTTAAGACAAAATGATTTGTCAAAGTCAAGTTTTATTACGCAGCTCCATACAAGTTTGACTAGTTACATTGAAATTTTGGTTTGCAGAAAAGTGTCAGAAATCGATCTTGAAATGCACTTTTCATTATTTTGGGGGCTTAAAAATTATGTTTTGGTGAGTTTATGATAAACTGATTTGTCAAAGTCAAGTTTTATTACGCAGCTCCATACAAGTTTGACTAGTTACATTGAAATTTTGGTTTGCAGAAAAGTGTCAGAAATCGATCTTGAAATGCACTTTTAATTATTTTGGGGGCTTAAAAATGATGTTTTGGTGAGTTTAAGACAAAATGATTTGTCAAAGTCAAGTTTTATTACGCAGCTCCATACAAGTTTGACTAGTTACAATGAAATTTTGGTTTGCAGAAAAGTGTCAGAAATCGATCTTGAAACGCGTTTTTCAATATTTTGGGGGCTTAAAAATGATGTTTTGGCGAGTTTAAGACAAAATGATTTGTCACAGTCAAGTTTTATTACGCAGCTCCATACAAGTTTGACTAGTTACATTGAAATTTTGGTTTGCAGAAAAGTGTCAGAAATCGATCTTGAAATGCACTTTTCATTATTTTGGGGGCTTAAAAATGATGTTTTGGTAAGTTTATGATAAACTGATTTGTCAAAGTCAAGTTTTATTACGCAGCTCCATACAAGTTTGACTAGTTACATTGAAATTTTGGTTTGCAGAAAAGTGTCAGAAATCGATCTTGAAATGCACTTTTCATTATTTTGGGGGCTTAAAAATGATGTTTTGGTGAGTTTAAGACAAAATGATTTGTCAAAGTCAAGTTTTATTACGCAGCTCCATACAAGTTTGACTAGTTACATTGAAATTTTGGTTTGCAGAAAAGTTTCAGAAATCGATCTTGAAATGCACTTTTCATTATTTTGGGGGCTTAAAAATGATGTTTTGGTGAGTTTAAGACAAAATGATTTGTCAAAGTCAAGTTTTATTACGCAGCTCCATACAAGTTTGACTAGTTACATTGAAATTTTGGTTTGCAGAAAAGTTTCAGAAATCGATCTTGAAATGCACTTTTCATTATTTTGGGGGCTTAAAAATGATGTTTTGGTGAGTTTAAGACAAAATGATTTGTCAAAGTCAAGTTTTATTACGCAGCTCCATACAAGTTTGACTAGTTTTATTGAAATTTTGGTTTGCAGAAAAGTTTCAGAAATCGATCTTGAAATGCACTTTTCAATATTTTGGGGGCTTAAAAATGATGTTTTGGTGAGTTTAAGACAAAATGATTTGTCAAAGTCAAGTTTTATTACGCAGCTCCATACAAGTTTGACTAGTTACATTGAAATTTTGGTTTGCAGAAAAGTTTCAGAAATCGATCTTGAAATGCACTTTTCATTATTTTGGGGGCTTAAAAATGATGTTTTGGTGAGTTTAAGACAAAATGATTTGTCAAAGTCAAGTTTTATTACGCAGCTCCATACAAGTTTGACTAGTTACATTGAAATTTTGGTTTGCAGAAAAGTGTCAGAAATCGATCTTGAAATGCACTTTTCATTATTTTGGGGGCTTAAAAATGATGTTTTGGTGAGTTTAAGACAAAATGATTTGTCAAAGTCAAGTTTTATTACGCAGCTCCATACAAGTTTGACTAGTTACATTGAAATTTTGGTTTGCAGAAAAGTGTCAGAAATCGATCTTGAAATGCACTTTTCATTATTTTGGGGGCTTAAAAATGATGTTTTGGTGAGTTTAAGACAAAATGATTTGTCAAAGTCAAGTTTTATTACGCAGCTCCATACAAGTTTGACTAGTTACATTGAAATTTTGGTTTGCAGAAAAGTGTCAGAAATCGATCTTGAAATGCACTTTTCATTATTTTGGGGGCTTAAAAATGATGTTTTGGTAAGTTTATGATAAACTGATTTGTCAAAGTCAAGTTTTATTACGCAGCTCCATACAAGTTTGACTAGTTTTATTGAAATTTTGGTTTGCAGAAAAGTTTCAGAAATCGATCTTGAAATGCACTTTTCAATATTTTGGGGGCTTAAAAATGATGTTTTGGTGAGTTTAAGACAAAATGATTTGTCAAAGTCAAGTTTTATTACGCAGCTCCATACAAGTTTGACTAGTTACATTGAAATTTTGGTTTGCAGAAAAGTGTCAGAAATCGATCTTGAAATGCACTTTTCATTATTTTGGGGGCTTAAAAATGATGTTTTGGTGAGTTTAAGACAAAATGATTTGTCAAAGTCAAGTTTTATTACGCAGCTCCATACAAGTTTGACTAGTTACATTGAAATTTTGGTTTGCAGAAAAGTTTCAGAAATCGATCTTGAAATGCACTTTTCATTATTTTGGGGGCTTAAAAATGATGTTTTGGTGAGTTTAAGACAAAATGATTTGTCAAAGTCAAGTTTTATTACGCAGCTCCATACAAGTTTGACTAGTTACATTGAAATTTTGGTTTGCAGAAAAGTTTCAGAAATCGATCTTGAAATGCACTTTTCATTATTTTGGGGGCTTAAAAATGATGTTTTGGTGAGTTTAAGACAAAATGATATGTCAAAGTCAAGTTTTATTACGCAGCTCCATACAAGTTTGACTAGTTACATTGAAATTTTGGTTTGCAGAAAAGTGTCAGAAATCGCTCTTGAAATGCACTTTTCAATATTTTGGGGGCTTAAAAATGATGTTTTGGTGAGTTTAAGACAAAATGATTTGTCAAAGTCAAGTTTTATTACGCAGCTCCATACAAGTTTGACTAGTTACATTGAAATTTTGGTTTGCAGAAAAGTGTCAGAAATCGATCTTGAAATGCACTTTTCATTATTTTGGGGGCTTAAAAATGATGTTTTGGTGAGTTTAAGACAAAATGATTTGTCAAAGTCAAGTTTTATTACGCAGCTCCATACAAGTTTGACTAGTTTTATTGAAATTTTGGTTTGCAGAAAAGTTTCAGAAATCGATCTTGAAATGCACTTTTCAATATTTTGGGGGCTTAAAAATGATGTTTTGGTGAGTTTAAGACAAAATGATTTGTCAAAGTCAAGTTTTATTACGCAGCTCCATACAAGTTTGACTAGTTACATTGAAATTTTGGTTTGCAGAAAAGTTTCAGAAATCGATCTTGAAATGCACTTTTCATTATTTTGGGGGCTTAAAAATGATGTTTTGGTGAGTTTAAGACAAAATGATTTGTCAAAGTCAAGTTTTATTACGCAGCTCCATACAAGTTTGACTAGTTACATTGAAATTTTGGTTTGCAGAAAAGTGTCAGAAATCGATCTTGAAATGCACTTTTCATTATTTTGGGGGCTTAAAAATGATGTTTTGGTGAGTTTAAGACAAAATGATTTGTCAAAGTCAAGTTTTATTACGCAGCTCCATACAAGTTTGACTAGTTACAATGAAATTTTGGTTTGCAGAAAAGTGTCAGAAATCGATCTTGAAACGCGTTTTTCAATATTTTGGGGGCTTAAAAATGATGTTTTGGCGAGTTTAAGACAAAATGATTTGTCACAGTCAAGTTTTATTACGCAGCTCCATACAAGTTTGACTAGTTACATTGAAATTTTGGTTTGCAGAAAAGTGTCAGAAATCGATCTTGAAATGCACTTTTTCATTATTTTGGGGGCTTAAAAATGATGTTTTGGCGAGTTTAAGACAAAATGATTTGTCAAAGTCAAGTTTTATTACGCAGCTCCAAACAAGTTTGACTAGTTACATTGAAATTTTGGTTTGCAGAAAAGTCTCAGAAATCGATCTTGAAATGCACTTTTCATTATTTTGGGGGCTTAAAAATGATGTTTTGGTAAGTTTATGATAAACTGATTTGTCAAAGTCAAGTTTTATTACGCAGCTCCATACAAGTTTGACTAGTTACATTGAAATTTTGGTTTGCAGAAAAGTTTCAGAAATCGATCTTGAAATGAACTTTTCATTATTTTGGGGGCTTAAAAATGATGTTTTGGTGAGTTTAAGACAAAATGATTCGTCAAAGTCAAGTTTTATTACGCAGCTCCATACAAGTTTGACTAGTTACATTGAAATTTTGGTTTGCAGAAAAGTGTCAGAAATCGATCTTGAAATGCACATTTTTATTATTTTGGGGGCTTAAAAATTATGTTTTGGTGAGTTTATGATAAACTGATTTGTCAAAGTCAAGTTTTATTACGCAGCTCCATACAAGTTTGACTAGTTACATTGAAATTTTGGTTTGCAGAAAAGTGTCAGAAATCGATCTTGAAATGCACTTTTCATTATTTTGGGGGCTTAAAAATGATGTTTTGGTGAGTTTAAGACAAAATGATTTGTCAAAGTCAAGTTTTATTACGCAGCTCCATACAAGTTTGACTAGTTACATTGAAATTTTGGTTTGCAGAAAAGTGTCAGAAATCGCTCTTGAAATGCACTTTTCAATATTTTGGGGGCTTAAAAATGATGTTTTGGTGAGTTTAAGACAAAATGATTTGTCAAAGTCAAGTTTTATTACGCAGCTCCATACAAGTTTGACTAGTTACATTGAAATTTTGGTTTGCAGAAAATTTTCAGAAATCGATCTTGAAATGCACTTTTCATTATTTTGGGGGCTTAAAAATGATGTTTTGGTGAGTTTAAGACAAAATGATTTGTCAAAGTCAAGTTTTATTACGCAGCTCCATACAAGTTTGACTAGTTACATTGAAATTTTGGTTTGCAGAAAAGTTTCAGAAATCGATCTTGAAATGCACTTTTCATTATTTTGGGGGCTTAAAAATGATGTTTTGGTGAGTTTAAGACAAAATGATTTGTCAAAGTCAAGTTTTATTACGCAGCTCCATACAAGTTTGACTAGTTACATTGAAATTTTGGTTTGCAGAAAAGTGTCAGAAATCGCTCTTGAAATGCACTTTTCAATATTTTGGGGGCTTAAAAATGATGTTTTGGTGAGTTTAAGACAAAATGATTTGTCAAAGTCAAGTTTTATTACGCAGCTCCATACAAGTTTGACTAGTTACATTGAAATTTTGGTTTGCAGAAAAGTGTCAGAAATCGATCTTGAAATGCACTTTTCATTATTTTGGGGGCTTAAAAATGATGTTTTGGTGAGTTTAAGACAAAATGATTTGTCAAAGTCAAGTTTTATTACGCAGCTCCATACAAGTTTGACTAGTTTTATTGAAATTTTGGTTTGCAGAAAAGTTTCAGAAATCGATCTTGAAATGCACTTTTCAATATTTTGGGGGCTTAAAAATTATGTTTTGGTGAGTTTAAGACAAAATGATTTGTCAAAGTCAAGTTTTATTACGCAGCTCCATACAAGTTTGACTAGTTACATTGAAATTTTGGTTTGCAGAAAAGTGTCAGAAATCGATCTTGAAATGCACTTTTCATTATTTTGGGGGCTTAAAAATGATGTTTTGGTGAGTTTAAGACAAAATGATTTGTCAAAGTCAAGTTTTATTACGCAGCTCCATACAAGTTTGACTAGTTACAATGAAATTTTGGTTTGCAGAAAAGTGTCAGAAATCGATCTTGAAACGCGTTTTTCAATATTTTGGGGGCTTAAAAATGATGTTTTGGCGAGTTTAAGACAAAATGATTTGTCACAGTCAAGTTTTATTACGCAGCTCCATACAAGTTTGACTAGTTACATTGAAATTTTGGTTTGCAGAAAAGTGTCAGAAATCGATCTTGAAATGCACTTTTCATTATTTTGGGGGCTTAAAAATGATGTTTTGGTGAGTTTAAGACAAAATGATTTGTCAAAGTCAAGTTTTATTACGCAGCTCCATACAAGTTTGACTAGTTACATTGAAATTTTGGTTTGCAGAAAAGTGTCAGAAATCGATCTTGAAATGCACTTTTCATTATTTTGGGGGCTTAAAAATGATGTTTTGGTAAGTTTATGATAAACTGATTTGTCAAAGTCAAGTTTTATTACGCAGCTCCATACAAGTTTGACTAGTTACATTGAAATTTTGGTTTGCAGAAAAGTGTCAGAAATCGATCTTGAAATGCACTTTTCATTATTTTGGGGGCTTAAAAATCATGTTTTGGTGAGTTTAAGACAAAATGATTTGTCAAAGTCAAGTTTTATTACGCAGCTCCATACAAGTTTGACTAGTTACATTGAAATTTTGGTTTGCAGAAAAGTGGCAGAAATCGATCTTGAAATGCGTTTTTCATTATTTTGGGAGCTTAAAAATGATGTTTTGGTGAGTTTAAGACAAAATGATTTGTCAAAGTCAAGTTTTATTACGCAGCTCCATACAAGTTTGACTAGTTACATTGAAATTTTGGTTTGCAGAAAAGTTTCAGAAATCGATCTTGAAATGCACTTTTCATTATTTTGGGGGCTTGAAAATTATGTTTTGGTGAGTTTAAGACAAAATGATTTGTCAAAGTCAAGTTTTATTACGCAGCTCCATACAAGTTTGACTAGTTACATTGAAATTTTGGTTTGCAGAAAAGTGTCAGAAATCGATCTTGAAATGCGTTTTTCATTATTTTGGGGGCTTAAAAATGATGTTTTGGTGAGTTTAAGACAAAATGATTTGTCAAAGTCAAGTTTTATTACGCAGCTCCATACAAGTTTGACTAGTTACATTGAAATTTTGGTTTGCAGAAAAGTGTCAGAAATCGATCTTGAAATACACTTTTCATTATTTTGGGGGCTTAAAAATTATGTTTTGGTGAGTTTATGATAAACTGATTTGTCAAAGTCAAGTTTTATTACGCAGCTCCATACAAGTTTGACTAGTTACATTGAAATTTTGGTTTGCAGAAAAGTTTCAGAAATCGATCTTGAAATGCACTTTTCATTATTTTGGGGGCTTAAAAATGATGTTTTGGTGAGTTTAAGACAAAAAGGATTTGTCAAAGTCAAGTTTTATTACGCAGCTCCATACAAGTTTGACTAGTTACATTGAAATTTTGGTTTGCAGAAAAGTGTCAGAAATCGATCTTGAAATGCACTTTTCATTATTTTGGGGGCTTAAAAATTATGTTTTGGTGAGTTTAAGACAAAATGATTTGTCAAAGTCAAGTTTTATTACGCAGCTCCATACAAGTTTGACTAGTTACATTGAAATTTTGGTTTGCAGAAAAGTTTCAGAAATCGATCTTGAAATGCACTTTTCATTATTTTGGGGGCTTGAAAATTATGTTTTGGTGAGTTTAAGACAAAATGATTTGTCAAAGTCAAGTTTTATTACGCAGCTCCATACAAGTTTGACTAGTTACATTGAAATTTTGGTTTGCAGAAAAGTGTCAGAAATCGATCTTGAAATGCACTTTTCATTATTTTGGGGGCTTAAAAATTATGTTTTGGTGAGTTTATGATAAACTGATTTGTCAAAGTCAAGTTTTATTACGCAGCTCCATACAAGTTTGACTAGTTACATTGAAATTTTGGTTTGCAGAAAAGTGTCAGAAATCGATCTTGAAATGCACTTTTCATTATTTTGGGGGCTTAAAAATTATGTTTTGGTGAGTTTAAGACAAAATGATTTGTCAAAGTCAAGTTTTATTACGCAGCCCATACAAGTTTGACTAGTTACATTGAAATTTTGGTTTGCAGAAAAGTGTCAGAAATCGATCTTGAAATGCACTTTTCATTATTTTGGGGGCTTAAAAATTATGTTTTGGTGAGTTTAAGACAAAATGATTTGTCAAAGTCAAGTTTTATTACGCAGCTCCATACAAGTTTGACTAGTTACATTGAAATTTTGGTTTGCAGAAAAGTGTCAGAAATCGATCTTGAAATGCACTTTTCATTATTTTGGGGGCTTAAAAATTATGTTTTGGTGAGTTTATGATAAACTGATTTGTCAAAGTCAAGTTTTATTACGCAGCTCCATACAAGTTTGACTAGTTACATTGAAATTTTGGTTTGCAGAAAAGTGTCAGAAATCGATCTTGAAATGCACTTTTCATTATTTTGGGGGCTTAAAAATTATGTTTTGGTGAGTTTATGATAAACTGATTTGTCAAAGTCAAGTTTTATTACGCAGCTCCATACAAGTTTGACTAGTTACAATGAAATTTTGGTTTGCAGAAAAGTTTCAGAAATCAATCTTGAAATGCACTTTTCATTATTTTGGGGGCTAAAAAATTATGTTTTGGTGAGTTTAAGACAAAATGATTTGTCAAAGTCAAGTTTTATTACGCAGCTCCATACAAGTTTGACTAGTTACATTGAAATTTTGGTTTGCAGAAAAGTGTCAGAAATCGATCTTGAAATGCACTTTTCATTATTTTGGGGGCTAAAAAATTATGTTTTGGTGAGTTTAAGACAAAATGATTTGTCAAAGTCAAGTTTTATTACGCAGCTCCATACAAGTTTGACTAGTTACAATGAAATTTTGGTTTGCAGAAAAGTTTCAGAAATCAATCTTGAAATGCACTTTTCATTATTTTGGGGGCTAAAAAATTATGTTTTGGTGAGTTTAAGACAAAATGATTTGTCAAAGTCAAGTTTTATTACGCAGCTCCATACAAGTTTGACTAGTTACATTGAAATTTTGGTTTGCAGAAAAGTGTCAGAAATCGATCTTGAAATGCACTTTTCATTATTTTGGGAGCTTAAAAATAATGTTTTGGTGAGTTTAAGACAAAATGATTTGTCAAAGTCAAGTTTTATTACGCAGCTCCATACAAGTTTGACTAGTTACATTGAAATTTTGGTTTGCAGAAAAGTGTCAGAAATCGATCTTGAAATGCACTTTTCATTATTTTGGGGGCTTAAAAATTATGTTTTGGTGAGTTTATGATAAACTGATTTGTCAAAGTCAAGTTTTATTACGCAGCTCCATACAAGTTTGACTAGTTACAATGAAATTTTGGTTTGCAGAAAAGTTTCAGAAATCAATCTTGAAATGCACTTTTCATTATTTTGGGGGCTAAAAAATTATGTTTTGGTGAGTTTAAGACAAAATGATTTGTCAAAGTCAAGTTTTATTACGCAGCTCCATACAAGTTTGACTAGTTACATTGAAATTTTGGTTTGCAGAAAAGTGTCAGAAATCGATCTTGAAATGCACTTTTCATTATTTTGGGAGCTTAAAAATAATGTTTTGGTGAGTTTAAGACAAAATGATTTGTCAAAGTCAAGTTTTATTACGCAGCTCCATACAAGTTTGACTAGTTACATTGAAATTTTGGTTTGCAGAAAAGTGTCAGAAATCGATCTTGAAATGCACTTTTCATTATTTTGGGGGCTTAAAAATTATGTTTTGGTGAGTTTAAGACAAAATGATTTGTCAAAGTCAAGTTTTATTACGCAGCTCCATACAAGTTTGACTAGTTACATTGAAATTTTGGTTTGCAGAAAAGTGTCAGAAATCGATCTTGAAATGCACTTTTCATTATTTTGGGGGCTTAAAAATTATGTTTTGGTGAGTTTAAGACAAAATGATTTGTCAAAGTCAAGTTTTATTACGCAGCTCCATACAAGTTTGACTAGTTACATTGAAATTTTGGTTTGCAGAAAAGTGTCAGAAATCGATCTTGAAATGCACTTTTCATTATTTTGGGGGCTTAAAAATGATGTTTTGGTGAGTTTATGATAAACTGATTTGTCAAAGTCAAGTTTTATTACGCAGCTCCATACAAGTTTGACTAGTTACATTGAAATTTTGGTTTGCAGAAAAGTGTCAGAAATCGATCTTGAAATACACTTTTCATTATTTTGGGGGCTTAAAAATTATGTTTTGGTGAGTTTATGATAAACTGATTTGTCAAAGTCAAGTTTTATTACGCAGCTCCATACAAGTTTGACTAGTTACATTGAAATTTTGGTTTGCAGAAAAGTTTCAGAAATCGATCTTGAAATGCACTTTTCATTATTTTGGGGGCTTAAAAATGATGTTTTGGTGAGTTTAAGACAAAATGATTTGTCAAAGTCAAGTTTTATTACGCAGCTCCATACAAGTTTGACTAGTTACATTGAAATTTTGGTTTGCAGAAAAGTGTCAGAAATCGATCTTGAAATGCACTTTTCATTATTTTGGGGGCTTAAAAATGATGTTTTGGTGAGTTTATGATAAATGATTTGTCAAAGTCAAGATTTATTACGCAGCTCCATACAAGTTTGACTAGTTACATTGAAATTTTGGTTTGCAGAAAAGTGTCAGAAATCGATCTTGAAATGCACTTTTCATTATTTTGGGGGCTTAAAAATGATGTTTTGGTGAGTTTAAGGCAAAATGATTTGTCAAAGTCAAGTTTTATTACGCAGCTCCATACAAGTTTGGCTAGTTACATTGAAATTTTGGTTTGCAGAAAAGTGTCAGAAATCGATCTTGAAATGCACTTTTCATTATTTTGGGGGCTTAAAAATTATGTTTTGGTGAGTTTAAGACAAAATGATTTGTCAAAGTCAAGTTTTATTACGCAGCTCCATACAAGTTTGACTAGTTACATTGAAATTTTGGTTTGCAGAAAAGTTTCAGAAATCGATCTTGAAATGCACTTTCATTATTTTGGGGGCTTAAAAATTATGTTTTGGTGAGTTTATGATAAACTGATTTGTCAAAGTCAAGTTTTATTACGCAGCTCCATACAAGTTTGACTAGTTACATTGAAATTTTGGTTTGCAGAAAAGTTTCAGAAATCGATCTTGAAATGCACTTTTCATTATTTTGGGGGCTTAAAAATGATGTTTTGGTGAGTTTAAGACAAAATGATTTGTCAAAGTCAAGTTTTATTACGCAGCTCCATACAAGTTTGACTAGTTACATTGAAATTTTGGTTTGCAGAAAAGTTTCAGAAATCGATCTTGAAATGCGTTTTTCATTATTTTGGGAGCTTAAAAATGATGTTTTGGCGAGTTTATGAAAAAATGATTTGTCAAAGTCAAGTTTTAATAGGCAGTTCTATACAAGCTTGACTAGTTACATTGAAATTTTGGTTTGCAGAAAAGTTTCAGAAATCGATCTTGAAATGCGTTTTTCATTATTTTGGGGGCTTAAAAATGATGTTTTGGTGAGTTTAAGACAAAAAGGATTTGTCAAAGTCAAGTTTTATTACGCAGCTCCATACAAGTTTGACTAGTTACATTGAAATTTTGGTTTGCAGAAAAGTTTCAGAAATCGATATTGAAATGCACTTTTCATTATTTTGGGGGCTTAAAAATGATGTTTTGGTGAGTTTAAGACAAAATGATTTGTCAAAGTCAAGTTTTATTACGCAGCTCCATACAAGTTTGACTAGTTACATTGAAATTTTGGTTTGCAGAAAAGTTTCAGAAATCGATCTTGAAATGCGTTTTTCATTATTTTGGGGGCTTAAAAATGATGTTTTGGTGAGTTTAAGACAAAATGATTTGTCAAAGTCAAGTTTTATTACGCAGCTCCATACAAGTTTGACTAGTTACATTGAAATTTTGGTTTGCAGAAAAGTGTCAGAAATCGATCTTGAAATGCACTTTTCATTATTTTGGGGGCTTAAAAATGATGTTTTGGTGAGTTTAAGACAAAATGATTTGTCAAAGTCAAGTTTTATTACGCAGCTCCATACAAGTTTGACTAGTTACATTGAAATTTTGGTTTGCAGAAAAGTGTCAGAAATCGATCTTGAAATGCACTTTTCATTATTTTGGGGGCTTAAAAATGATGTTTTGGTGAGTTTAAGACAAAATGATTTGTCAAAGTCAAGTTTTATTACGCAGCTCCATACAAGTTTGACTAGTTACATTGAAATTTTGGTTTGCAGAAAAGTGTCAGAAATCGATCTTGAAATGCACTTTTCATTATTTTGGGGGCTTAAAAATCATGTTTTGGTGAGTTTAAGACAAAATGATTTGTCAAAGTCAAGTTTTATTACGCAGCTCCATACAAGTTTGACTAGTTACATTGAAATTTTGGTTTGCAGAAAAGTGTCAGAAATCGATCTTGAAAGACACTTTTCATTATTTTGGGGGCTTAAAAATTATGTTTTGGTGAGTTTATGATAAACTGATTTGTCAAAGTCAAGTTTTATTACGCAGCTCCATACAAGTTTGACTAGTTACATTGAAATTTTGGTTTGCAGAAAAGTGTCAGAAATCGATCTTGAAATGCACTTTTCATTATTTTGGGGGCTTAAAAATGATGTTTTGGTGAGTTTAAGACAAAATGATTTGTCAAAGTCAAGTTTTATTACGCAGCTCCATACAAGTTTGACTAGTTACATTGAAATTTTGGTTTGCAGAAAAGTGTCAGAAATCGATCTTGAAATGCGTTTTTCATTATTTTGGGAGCTTAAAAATGATGTTTTGGTGAGTTTAAGACAAAATGATTTGTCAAAGTCAAGTTTTATTACGCAGCTCCATACAAGTTTGACTAGTTACATTGAAATTTTGGTTTGCAGAAAAGTTTCAGAAATCGATCTTGAAATGCACTTTTCATTATTTTGGGGGCTTGAAAATTATGTTTTGGTGAGTTTAAGACAAAATGATTTGTCAAAGTCAAGTTTTATTACGCAGCTCCATACAAGTTTGACTAGTTACATTGAAATTTTGGTTTGCAGAAAAGTGTCAGAAATCGATCTTGAAAGACACTTTTCATTATTTTGGGGGCTTAAAAATTATGTTTTGGTGAGTTTATGATAAACTGATTTGTCAAAGTCAAGTTTTATTACGCAGCTCCATACAAGTTTGACTAGTTACATTGAAATTTTGGTTTGCAGAAAAGTTTCAGAAATCGATCTTGAAATGCACTTTTCATTATTTTGGGGGCTTAAAAATGATGTTTTGGTGAGTTTAAGACAAAAAGGATTTGTCAAAGTCAAGTTTTATTACGCAGCTCCATACAAGTTTGACTAGTTACATTGAAATTTTGGTTTGCAGAAAAGTGTCAGAAATCGATCTTGAAATGCACTTTTCATTATTTTGGGGGCTTAAAAATTATGTTTTGGTGAGTTTAAGACAAAATGATTTGTCAAAGTCAAGTTTTATTACGCAGCTCCATACAAGTTTGACTAGTTACATTGAAATTTTGGTTTGCAGAAAAGTTTCAGAAATCGATCTTGAAATGCACTTTTCATTATTTTGGGGGCTTGAAAATTATGTTTTGGTGAGTTTAAGACAAAATGATTTGTCAAAGTCAAGTTTTATTACGCAGCTCCATACAAGTTTGACTAGTTACATTGAAATTTTGGTTTGCAGAAAAGTGTCAGAAATCGATCTTGAAATGCACTTTTCATTATTTTGGGGGCTTAAAAATTATGTTTTGGTGAGTTTATGATAAACTGATTTGTCAAAGTCAAGTTTTATTACGCAGCTCCATACAAGTTTGACTAGTTACATTGAAATTTTGGTTTGCAGAAAAGTGTCAGAAATCGATCTTGAAATGCACTTTTCATTATTTTGGGGGCTTAAAAATTATGTTTTGGTGAGTTTAAGACAAAATGATTTGTCAAAGTCAAGTTTTATTACGCAGCTCCATACAAGTTTGACTAGTTACATTGAAATTTTGGTTTGCAGAAAAGTGTCAGAAATCGATCTTGAAATGCACTTTTCATTATTTTGGGGGCTTAAAAATTATGTTTTGGTGAGTTTAAGACAAAATGATTTGTCAAAGTCAAGTTTTATTACGCAGCTCCATACAAGTTTGACTAGTTACATTGAAATTTTGGTTTGCAGAAAAGTGTCAGAAATCGATCTTGAAATGCACTTTTCATTATTTTGGGGGCTTAAAAATTATGTTTTGGTGAGTTTATGATAAACTGATTTGTCAAAGTCAAGTTTTATTACGCAGCTCCATACAAGTTTGACTAGTTACATTGAAATTTTGGTTTGCAGAAAAGTGTCAGAAATCGATCTTGAAATGCACTTTTCATTATTTTGGGGGCTTAAAAATTATGTTTTGGTGAGTTTAAGACAAAATGATTTGTCAAAGTCAAGTTTTATTACGCAGCTCCATACAAGTTTGACTAGTTACATTGAAATTTTGGTTTGCAGAAAAGTGTCAGAAATCGATCTTGAAATGCACTTTTCATTATTTTGGGGGCTTAAAAATTATGTTTTAGTGAGTTTAAGACAAAATGATTTGTCAAAGTCAAGTTTTATTACGCAGCTCCATACAAGTTTGACTAGTTACATTGAAATTTTGGTTTGCAGAAAAGTGTCAGAAATCGATCTTGAAATGCACTTTTCATTATTTTGGGGGCTTAAAAATGATGTTTTGGTGAGTTTATGATAAACTGATTTGTCAAAGTCAAGTTTTATTACGCAGCTCCATACAAGTTTGACTAGTTACATTGAAATTTTGGTTTGCAGAAAAGTTTCAGAAATCGATCTTGAAATGCACTTTTCATTATTTTGGGGGCTTAAAAATGATGTTTTGGTGAGTTTAAGACAAAATGATTTGTCAAAGTCAAGTTTTATTACGCAGCTCCATACAAGTTTGACTAGTTACATTGAAATTTTGGTTTGCAGAAAAGTGTCAGAAATCGATCTTGAAATGCGTTTTTCATTATTTTGGGGGCTTAAAAATGATGTTTTGGTGAGTTTAAGACAAAATGATTTGTCAAAGTCAAGTTTTATTACGCAGCTCCATACAAGTTTGACTAGTTACATTGAAATTTTGGTTTGCAGAAAAGTTTCAGAAATCGATCTTGAAATGCACTTTCATTATTTTGGGGGCTTAAAAATTATGTTTTGGTGAGTTTATGATAAACTGATTTGTCAAAGTCAAGTTTTATTACGCAGCTCCATACAAGTTTGACTAGTTACATTGAAAGTTTGGTTTGCAGAAAAGTGTCAGAAATCGATCTTGAAATGCACTTTTCATTATTTTGGGGGCTTAAAAATTATGTTTTGGTGAGTTTATGATAAACTGATTTGTCAAAGTCAAGTTTTATTACGCAGCTCCATACAAGTTTGACTAGTTACATTGAAATTTTGGTTTGCAGAAAAGTGTCAGAAATCGATCTTGAAATGCACTTTTCATTATTTTGGGGGCTTAAAAATTATGTTTTGGTGAGTTTAAGACAAAATGATTTGTCAAAGTCAAGTTTTATTACGCAGCTCCATACAAGTTTGACTAGTTACATTGAAATTTTGGTTTGCAGAAAAGTGTCAGAAATCGATCTTGAAATGCGTTTTTCATTATTTTGGGAGCTTAAAAATGATGTTTTGGTGAGTTTAAGACAAAATGATTTGTCAAAGTCAAGTTTTATTACGCAGCTCCATACAAGTTTGACTAGTTACATTGAAATTTTGGTTTGCAGAAAAGTTTCAGAAATCGATCTTGAAATGCACTTTTCATTATTTTGGGGGCTTGAAAATTATGTTTTGGTGAGTTTAAGACAAAATGATTTGTCAAAGTCAAGTTTTATTACGCAGCTCCATACAAGTTTGACTAGTTACATTGAAATTTTGGTTTGCAGAAAAGTGTCAGAAATCGATCTTGAAATGCACTTTTCATTATTTTGGGGGCTTAAAAATGATGTTTTGGTGAGTTTAAGACAAAATGATTTGTCAAAGTCAAGTTTTATTACGCAGCTCCATACAAGTTTGACTAGTTACATTGAAATTTTGGTTTGCAGAAAAGTGTCAGAAATCGATCTTGAAATGCACTTTTCATTATTTTGGGGGCTTAAAAATCATGTTTTGGTGAGTTTAAGACAAAATGATTTGTCAAAGTCAAGTTTTATTACGCAGCTCCATACAAGTTTGACTAGTTACATTGAAATTTTGGTTTGCAGAAAAGTGTCAGAAATCGATCTTGAAATACACTTTTCATTATTTTGGGGGCTTAAAAATTATGTTTTGGTGAGTTTATGATAAACTGATTTGTCAAAGTCAAGTTTTATTACGCAGCTCCATACAAGTTTGACTAGTTACATTGAAATTTTGGTTTGCAGAAAAGTTTCAGAAATCGATCTTGAAATGCACTTTTCATTATTTTGGGGGCTTAAAAATGATGTTTTGGTGAGTTTAAGACAAAATGATTTGTCAAAGTCAAGTTTTATTACGCAGCTCCATACAAGTTTGACTAGTTACATTGAAATTTTGGTTTGCAGAAAAGTGTCAGAAATCGATCTTGAAATGCGTTTTTCATTATTTTGGGAGCTTAAAAATGATGTTTTGGTGAGTTTAAGACAAAATGATTTGTCAAAGTCAAGTTTTATTACGCAGCTCCATACAAGTTTGACTAGTTACATTGAAATTTTGGTTTGCAGAAAAGTTTCAGAAATCGATCTTGAAATGCACTTTTCATTATTTTGGGGGCTTGAAAATTATGTTTTGGTGAGTTTAAGACAAAATGATTTGTCAAAGTCAAGTTTTATTACGCAGCTCCATACAAGTTTGACTAGTTACATTGAAATTTTGGTTTGCAGAAAAGTGTCAGAAATCGATCTTGAAATACACTTTTCATTATTTTGGGGGCTTAAAAATTATGTTTTGGTGAGTTTATGATAAACTGATTTGTCAAAGTCAAGTTTTATTACGCAGCTCCATACAAGTTTGACTAGTTACATTGAAATTTTGGTTTGCAGAAAAGTTTCAGAAATCGATCTTGAAATGCACTTTTCATTATTTTGGGGGCTTAAAAATGATGTTTTGGTGAGTTTAAGACAAAAAGGATTTGTCAAAGTCAAGTTTTATTACGCAGCTCCATACAAGTTTGACTAGTTACATTGAAATTTTGGTTTGCAGAAAAGTGTCAGAAATCGATCTTGAAATGCACTTTTCATTATTTTGGGGGCTTAAAAATTATGTTTTGGTGAGTTTAAGACAAAATGATTTGTCAAAGTCAAGTTTTATTACGCAGCTCCATACAAGTTTGACTAGTTACATTGAAATTTTGGTTTGCAGAAAAGTTTCAGAAATCGATCTTGAAATGCACTTTTCATTATTTTGGGGGCTTGAAAATTATGTTTTGGTGAGTTTAAGACAAAATGATTTGTCAAAGTCAAGTTTTATTACGCAGCTCCATACAAGTTTGACTAGTTACATTGAAATTTTGGTTTGCAGAAAAGTGTCAGAAATCGATCTTGAAATGCACTTTTCATTATTTTGGGGGCTTAAAAATTATGTTTTGGTGAGTTTATGATAAACTGATTTGTCAAAGTCAAGTTTTATTACGCAGCTCCATACAAGTTTGACTAGTTACATTGAAATTTTGGTTTGCAGAAAAGTGTCAGAAATCGATCTTGAAATGCACTTTTCATTATTTTGGGGGCTTAAAAATTATGTTTTGGTGAGTTTAAGACAAAATGATTTGTCAAAGTCAAGTTTTATTACGCAGCTCCATACAAGTTTGACTAGTTACATTGAAATTTTGGTTTGCAGAAAAGTGTCAGAAATCGATCTTGAAATGCACTTTTCATTATTTTGGGGGCTTAAAAATTATGTTTTGGTGAGTTTAAGACAAAATGATTTGTCAAAGTCAAGTTTTATTACGCAGCTCCATACAAGTTTGACTAGTTACATTGAAATTTTGGTTTGCAGAAAAGTGTCAGAAATCGATCTTGAAATGCACTTTTCATTATTTTGGGGGCTTAAAAATTATGTTTTGGTGAGTTTATGATAAACTGATTTGTCAAAGTCAAGTTTTATTACGCAGCTCCATACAAGTTTGACTAGTTACATTGAAATTTTGGTTTGCAGAAAAGTTTCAGAAATCGATCTTGAAATGCACTTTTCATTATTTTGGGGGCTTAAAAATTATGTTTTGGTGAGTTTAAGACAAAATGATTTGTCAAAGTCAAGTTTTATTACGCAGCTCCATACAAGTTTGACTAGTTACATTGAAATTTTGGTTTGCAGAAAAGTGTCAGAAATCGATCTTGAAATGCACTTTTCATTATTTTGGGGGCTTAAAAATTATGTTTTAGTGAGTTTAAGACAAAATGATTTGTCAAAGTCAAGTTTTATTACGCAGCTCCATACAAGTTTGACTAGTTACATTGAAATTTTGGTTTGCAGAAAAGTGTCAGAAATCGATCTTGAAATGCACTTTTCATTATTTTGGGGGCTTAAAAATGATGTTTTGGTGAGTTTATGATAAACTGATTTGTCAAAGTCAAGTTTTATTACGCAGCTCCATACAAGTTTGACTAGTTACATTGAAATTTTGGTTTGCAGAAAAGTTTCAGAAATCGATCTTGAAATGCACTTTTCATTATTTTGGGGGCTTAAAAATGATGTTTTGGTGAGTTTAAGACAAAATGATTTGTCAAAGTCAAGTTTTATTACGCAGCTCCATACAAGTTTGACTAGTTACATTGAAATTTTGGTTTGCAGAAAAGTGTCAGAAATCGATCTTGAAATGCGTTTTTCATTATTTTGGGGGCTTAAAAATGATGTTTTGGTGAGTTTAAGACAAAATGATTTGTCAAAGTCAAGTTTTATTACGCAGCTCCATACAAGTTTGACTAGTTACATTGAAATTTTGGTTTGCAGAAAAGTTTCAGAAATCGATCTTGAAATGCACTTTCATTATTTTGGGGGCTTAAAAATTATGTTTTGGTGAGTTTATGATAAACTGATTTGTCAAAGTCAAGTTTTATTACGCAGCTCCATACAAGTTTGACTAGTTACATTGAAAGTTTGGTTTGCAGAAAAGTGTCAGAAATCGATCTTGAAATGCACTTTTCATTATTTTGGGGGCTTAAAAATTATGTTTTGGTGAGTTTATGATAAACTGATTTGTCAAAGTCAAGTTTTATTACGCAGCTCCATACAAGTTTGACTAGTTACATTGAAATTTTGGTTTGCAGAAAAGTGTCAGAAATCGATCTTGAAATGCACTTTTCATTATTTTGGGGGCTTAAAAATTATGTTTTGGTGAGTTTAAGACAAAATGATTTGTCAAAGTCAAGTTTTATTACGCAGCTCCATACAAGTTTGACTAGTTACATTGAAATTTTGGTTTGCAGAAAAGTGTCAGAAATCGATCTTGAAATGCACTTTTCATTATTTTGGGGGCTTAAAAATTATGTTTTGGTGAGTTTATGATAAACTGATTTGTCAAAGTCAAGTTTTATTACGCAGCTCCATACAAGTTTGACTAGTTACATTGAAATTTTGGTTTGCAGAAAAGTTTCAGAAATCGATCTTGAAATGCACTTTTCATTATTTTGGGGGCTTAAAAATGATGTTTTGGTGAGTTTAAGACAAAATGATTTGTCAAAGTCAAGTTTTATTACGCAGCTCCATACAAGTTTGACTAGTTACATTGAAATTTTGGTTTGCAGAAAAGTGTCAGAAATCGATCTTGAAATGCGTTTTTCATTATTTTGGGGGCTTAAAAATGATGTTTTGGTGAGTTTAAGACAAAATGATTTGTCAAAGTCAAGTTTTATTACGCAGCTCCATACAAGTTTGACTAGTTACATTGAAATTTTGGTTTGCAGAAAAGTTTCAGAAATCGATCTTGAAATGCACTTTCATTATTTTGGGGGCTTAAAAATTATGTTTTGGTGAGTTTATGATAAACTGATTTGTCAAAGTCAAGTTTTATTACGCAGCTCCATACAAGTTTGACTAGTTACATTGAAAGTTTGGTTTGCAGAAAAGTGTCAGAAATCGATCTTGAAATGCACTTTTCATTATTTTGGGGGCTTAAAAATTATGTTTTGGTGAGTTTATGACAAACTGATTTGTCAAAGTCAAGTTTTATTACGCAGCTCCATACAAGTTTGACTAGTTACATTGAAATTTTGGTTTGCAGAAAAGTGTCAGAAATCGATCTTGAAATGCACTTTTCATTATTTTGGGGGCTTAAAAATTATGTTTTGGTGAGTTTAAGACAAAATGATTTGTCAAAGTCAAGTTTTATTACGCAGCTCCATACAAGTTTGACTAGTTACATTGAAATTTTGGTTTGCAGAAAAGTGTCAGAAATCGATCTTGAAATGCACTTTCATTATTTTGGGGGCTTAAAAATTATGTTTTGGTGAGTTTATGATAAACTGATTTGTCAAAGTCAAGTTTTATTATGCAGCTCCATACAAGTTTGACTAGTTACATTGAAATTTTGGTTTGCAGAAAAGTTTCAGAAATCGATCTTGAAATGCACTTTTCATTATTTTGGGGGCTTGAAAATTATGTTTTGGTGAGTTTAAGACAAAATGATTTGTCAAAGTCAAGTTTTATTACGCAGCTCCATACAAGTTTGACTAGTTACATTGAAATTTTGGTTTGCAGAAAAGTGTCAGAAATCGATCTTGAAATGCACTTTTCATTATTTTGGGGGCTTAAAAATTATGTTTTGGTGAGTTTAAGACAAAATGATTTGTCAAAGTCAAGTTTTATTACGCAGCTCCATACAAGTTTGACTAGTTACATTGAAATTTTGGTTTGCAGAAAAGTGTCAGAAATCGATCTTGAAATGCACTTTTCATTATTTTGGGGGCTTAAAAATTATGTTTTGGTGAGTTTAAGACAAAATGATTTGTCAAAGTCAAGTTTTATTACGCAGCTCCATACAAGTTTGACTAGTTACATTGAAATTTTGGTTTGCAGAAAAGTGTCAGAAATCGATCTTGAAATGCACTTTTCATTATTTTGGGGGCTTAAAAATTATGTTTTGGTGAGTTTATGATAAACTGATTTGTCAAAGTCAAGTTTTATTACGCAGCTCCATACAAGTTTGACTAGTTACATTGAAAGTTTGGTTTGCAGAAAAGTGTCAGAAATCGATCTTGAAATGCACTTTTCATTATTTTGGGGGCTTAAAAATTATGTTTTGGTGAGTTTATGATAAACTGATTTGTCAAAGTCAAGTTTTATTACGCAGCTCCATACAAGTTTGACTAGTTACATTGAAATTTTGGTTTGCAGAAAAGTGTCAGAAATCGATCTTGAAATGCACTTTTCATTATTTTGGGGGCTTAAAAATTATGTTTTGGTGAGTTTAAGACAAAATGATTTGTCAAAGTCAAGTTTTATTACGCAGCTCCATACAAGTTTGACTAGTTACATTGAAATTTTGGTTTGCAGAAAAGTGTCAGAAATCGATCTTGAAATGCACTTTTCATTATTTTGGGGGCTTAAAAATTATGTTTTGGTGAGTTTAAGACAAAATGATTTGTCAAAGTCAAGTTTTATTACGCAGCTCCATACAAGTTTGACTAGTTACATTGAAATTTTGGTTTGCAGAAAAGTGTCAGAAATCGATCTTGAAATGCACTTTTCATTATTTTGGGGGCTTAAAAATGATGTTTTGGTGAGTTTATGATAAACTGATTTGTCAAAGTCAAGTTTTATTACGCAGCTCCATACAAGTTTGACTAGTTACATTGAAATTTTGGTTTGCAGAAAAGTTTCAGAAATCGATCTTGAAATGCACTTTTCATTATTTTGGGGGCTTAAAAATGATGTTTTGGTGAGTTTAAGACAAAATGATTTGTCAAAGTCAAGTTTTATTACGCAGCTCCATACAAGTTTGACTAGTTACATTGAAATTTTGGTTTGCAGAAAAGTGTCAGAAATCGATCTTGAAATGCGTTTTTCATTATTTTGGGGGCTTAAAAATGATGTTTGGTGAGTTTAAGACAAAATGATTTGTCAAAGTCAAGTTTTATTACGCAGCTCCATACAAGTTTGACTAGTTACATTGAAATTTTGGTTTGCAGAAAAGTGTCAGAAATCGATCTTGAAATGCACTTTCATTATTTTGGGGGCTTAAAAATTATGTTTTGGTGAGTTTATGATAAACTGATTTGTCAAAGTCAAGTTTTATTACGCAGCTCCATACAAGTTTGACTAGTTACATTGAAATTTTGGTTTGCAGAAAAGTGTCAGAAATCGATCTTGAAATGCACTTTTCATTATTTTGGGGGCTTAAAAATTATGTTTTGGTGAGTTTATGATAAACTGATTTGTCAAAGTCAAGTTTTATTACGCAGCTCCATACAAGTTTGACTAGTTACATTGAAATTTTGGTTTGCAGAAAAGTGTCAGAAATCGATCTTGAAATGCACTTTTCATTATTTTGGGGGCTTAAAAATTATGTTTTGGTGAGTTTAAGACAAAATGATTTGTCAAAGTCAAGTTTTATTACGCAGCTCCATACAAGTTTGACTAGTTACATTGAAATTTTGGTTTGCAGAAAAGTGTCAGAAATCGATCTTGAAATGCACTTTTTATTATTTTGGGGGCTTAAAAATTATGTTTTGGTGAGTTTAAGACAAAATGATTTGTCAAAGTCAAGTTTTATTACGCAGCTCCATACAAGTTTGACTAGTTACATTGAAATTTTGGTTTGCAGAAAAGTGTCAGAAATCGATCTTGAAATGCACTTTTCATTATTTTGGGGGCTTAAAAATGATGTTTTGGTGAGTTTATGATAAACTGATTTGTCAAAGTCAAGTTTTATTACGCAGCTCCATACAAGTTTGACTAGTTACATTGAAATTTTGGTTTGCAGAAAAGTTTCAGAAATCGATCTTGAAATGCACTTTTCATTATTTTGGGGGCTTAAAAATGATGTTTTGGTGAGTTTAAGACAAAATGATTTGTCAAAGTCAAGTTTTATTACGCAGCTCCATACAAGTTTGACTAGTTACATTGAAATTTTGGTTTGCAGAAAAGTGTCAGAAATCGATCTTGAAATGCGTTTTTCATTATTTTGGGGGCTTAAAATGATGTTTTGGTGAGTTTAAGACAAAATGATTTGTCAAAGTCAAGTTTTATTACGCAGCTCCATACAAGTTTGACTAGTTACATTGAAATTTTGGTTTGCAGAAAAGTTTCAGAAATCGATCTTGAAATGCACTTTCATTATTTTGGGGGCTTAAAAATTATGTTTTGGTGAGTTTATGATAAACTGATTTGTCAAAGTCAAGTTTTATTACGCAGCTCCATACAAGTTTGACTAGTTACATTGAAAGTTTGGTTTGCAGAAAAGTGTCAGAAATCGATCTTGAAATGCACTTTTCATTATTTTGGGAGCTTAAAAATGATGTTTTGGCGAGTTTATGAAAAAATTATTTGTCAAAGTCAAGTTTTATTACGCAGCTCCATACAAGTTTGACTAGTTACATTGAAATTTTGGTTTGCAGAAAAGTGTCAGAAATCGATCTTGAAATGCACTTTTCATTATTTTGGGGGCTTAAAAATTATGTTTTGGTGAGTTTATGATAAACTGATTTGTCAAAGTCAAGTTTTATTACGCAGCTCCATACAAGTTTGACTAGTTACATTGAAATTTTGGTTTGCAGAAAAGTGTCAGAAATCGATCTTGAAATGCACTTTTCATTATTTTGGGGGCTTAAAAATTATGTTTTGGTGGAGTTTATGATAAACTGATTTGTCAAAGTCAAGTTTTATTACGCAGCTCCATACAAGTTTGACTAGTTACATTGAAATTTTGGTTTGCAGAAAAGTGTCAGAAATCGATCTTGAAATGCGTTTTTCATTATTTTGGGAGCTTAAAAATGATGTTTTGGTGAGTTTAAGACAAAATGATTTGTCAAAGTCAAGTTTTATTACGCAGCTCCATACAAGTTTGACTAGTTACATTGAAATTTTGGTTTGCAGAAAAGTTTCAGAAATCGATCTTGAAATGCACTTTTCATTATTTTGGGGGCTTGAAAATTATGTTTTGGTGAGTTTAAGACAAAATGATTTGTCAAAGTCAAGTTTTATTACGCAGCTCCATACAAGTTTGACTAGTTACATTGAAATTTTGGTTTGCAGAAAAGTGTCAGAAATCGATCTTGAAATACACTTTTCATTATTTTGGGGGCTTAAAAATTATGTTTTGGTGAGTTTATGATAAACTGATTTGTCAAAGTCAAGTTTTATTACGCAGCTCCATACAAGTTTGACTAGTTACATTGAAATTTTGGTTTGCAGAAAAGTTTCAGAAATCGATCTTGAAATGCACTTTTCATTATTTTGGGGGCTTAAAAATGATGTTTTGGTGAGTTTAAGACAAAAAGGATTTGTCAAAGTCAAGTTTTTATTACGCAGCTCCATACAAGTTTGACTAGTTACATTGAAATTTTGGTTTGCAGAAAAGTGTCAGAAATCGATCTTGAAATGCACTTTTCATTATTTTGGGGGCTTAAAAATTATGTTTTGGTGAGTTTAAGACAAAATGATTTGTCAAAGTCAAGTTTTATTACGCAGCTCCATACAAGTTTGACTAGTTACATTGAAATTTTGGTTTGCAGAAAAGTTTCAGAAATCGATCTTGAAATGCACTTTTCATTATTTTGGGGGCTTGAAAATTATGTTTTGGTGAGTTTAAGACAAAATGATTTGTCAAAGTCAAGTTTTATTACGCAGCTCCATACAAGTTTGACTAGTTACATTGAAATTTTGGTTTGCAGAAAAGTGTCAGAAATCGATCTTGAAATGCACTTTTCATTATTTTGGGGGCTTAAAAATTATGTTTTGGTGAGTTTATGATAAACTGATTTGTCAAAGTCAAGTTTTATTACGCAGCTCCATACAAGTTTGACTAGTTACATTGAAATTTTGGTTTGCAGAAAAGTGTCAGAAATCGATCTTGAAATGCACTTTTCATTATTTTGGGGGCTTAAAAATTATGTTTTGGTGAGTTTAAGACAAAATGATTTGTCAAAGTCAAGTTTTATTACGCAGCTCCATACAAGTTTGACTAGTTACATTGAAATTTTGGTTTGCAGAAAAGTGTCAGAAATCGATCTTGAAATGCACTTTTCATTATTTTGGGGGCTTAAAAATTATGTTTTGGTGAGTTTAAGACAAAATGATTTGTCAAAGTCAAGTTTTATTACGCAGCTCCATACAAGTTTGACTAGTTACATTGAAATTTTGGTTTGCAGAAAAGTGTCAGAAATCGATCTTGAAATGCACTTTTCATTATTTTGGGGGCTTAAAAATTATGTTTTGGTGAGTTTATGATAAACTGATTTGTCAAAGTCAAGTTTTATTACGCAGCTCCATACAAGTTTGACTAGTTACATTGAAATTTTGGTTTGCAGAAAAGTGTCAGAAATCGATCTTGAAATGTACTTTTCATTATTTTGGGGGCTTAAAAATTATGTTTTGGTGAGTTTAAGACAAAATGATTTGTCAAAGTCAAGTTTTATTACGCAGCTCCATACAAGTTTGACTAGTTACATTGAAATTTTGGTTTGCAGAAAAGTGTCAGAAATCGATCTTGAAATGCACTTTTCATTATATTGGGGGCTTAAAAATTATGTTTTGGTGAGTTTAAGACAAAATGATTTGTCAAAGTCAAGTTTTATTACGCAGCTCCATACAAGTTTGACTAGTTACATTGAAATTTTGGTTTGCAGAAAAGTGTCAGAAATCGATCTTGAAATACACTTTTCATTATTTTGGGGGCTTAAAAATTATGTTTTGGTGAGTTTATGATAAACTGATTTGTCAAAGTCAAGTTTTATTACGCAGCTCCATACAAGTTTGACTAGTTACATTGAAATTTTGGTTTGCAGAAAAGTTTCAGAAATCGATCTTGAAATGCACTTTTCATTATTTTGGGGGCTTAAAAATGATGTTTTGGTGAGTTTAAGACAAAATGATTTGTCAAAGTCAAGTTTTATTACGCAGCTCCATACAAGTTTGACTAGTTACATTGAAATTTTGGTTTGCAGAAAAGTGTCAGAAATCGATCTTGAAATACACTTTTCATTATTTTGGGGGCTTAAAAATTATGTTTTGGTGAGTTTATGATAAACTGATTTGTCAAAGTCAAGTTTTATTACGCAGCTCCATACAAGTTTGACTAGTTACATTGAAATTTTGGTTTGCAGAAAAGTTTCAGAAATCGATCTTGAAATGCACTTTTCATTATTTTGGGGGCTTAAAAATGATGTTTTGGTGAGTTTAAGACAAAATGATTTGTCAAAGTCAAGTTTTATTACGCAGCTCCATACAAGTTTGACTAGTTACATTGAAATTTTGGTTTGCAGAAAAGTGTCAGAAAACGATCTTGAAATGCGTTTTCCATTATTTTGGGGGCTTAAAAATGATGTTTTGGTGAGTTTAAGACAAAATGATTTGTCAAAGTCAAGTTTTATTACGCAGCTCCATACAAGTTTGACTAGTTACATTGAAATTTTGGTTTGCAGAAAAGTTTCAGAAATCGATCTTGAAATGCACTTTCATTATTTTGGGGGCTTAAAAATTATGTTTTGGTGAGTTTATGATAAACTGATTTGTCAAAGTCAAGTTTTATTACGCAGCTCCATACAAGTTTGACTAGTTACATTGAAAGTTTGGTTTGCAGAAAAGTGTCAGAAATCGATCTTGAAATGCACTTTTCATTATTTTGGGGGCTTAAAAATTATGTTTTGGTGAGTTTATGATAAACTGATTTGTCAAAGTCAAGTTTTATTACGCAGCTCCATACAGTTTGACTAGTTACATTGAAATTTTGGTTTGCAGAAAAGTGTCAGAAATCGATCTTGAAATGCACTTTTCATTATTTTGAGGGCTTAAAAATGATGTTTTGGTGAGTTTAGGACAAAATGATTTGTCAAAGTCAAGTTTTATTACGCAGCTCCATACAAGTTTGACTAGTTACATTGAAATTTTGGTTTGCAGAAAAGTGTCAGAAATCGATCTTGAAATGCACTTTTCATTATTTTGGGGGCTTAAAAATGATGTTTTGGTGAGTTTATGATAAACTGATTTGTCAAAGTCAAGTTTTTTTACGCAGCTCCATACAAGTTTGACTAGTTACATTGAAATTTTGGTTTGCAGAAAAGTGTCTGAAATCGATCTTGAAATGCACTTTTCATTATTTTGGGGGCTTAAAAATTATGTTTTGGTGAGTTTATGATAAACTGATTTGTCAAAGTCAAGTTTTATTACGCAGCTCCATACAAGTTTGACCAGTTACATTGAAATTTTGGTTTGCAGAAAAGTGTCAGAAATCGATCTTGAAATGCACTTTTCATTATTTTGGGGGCTTAAAAATGATGTTTTGGTGAGTTTAGGACAAAATGATTTGTCAAAGTCAAGTTTTATTACGCAGCTCCATACAAGTTTGACTAGTTACATTGAAATTTTGATTTGCAGAAAAGTGTCAGAAATCGATCTTGAAATGCACTTTTCATTATTTTGGGGGCTTAAAAATGATGTTTTGGTGAGTTTGAGACAAAATGATTTGTCAAAGTCAAGTTTTATTACGCAGCTCCATACAAGTTTGACTAGTTACATTGAAATTTTGGTTTGCAGAAAAGTGTCAGAAATCGATCTTGAAATGCACTTTTCATTATTTTGGGGGCTTAAAAATTATGTTTTGGTGAGTTTATGATAAACTGATTTGTCAAAGTCAAGTTTTATTACGCAGCTCCATACAAGTTTGACCAGTTACATTGAAATTTTGGTTTGCAGAAAAGTGTCAGAAATCGATCTTGAAATGCACTTTTCATTATTTTGGGGGCTTAAAAATGATGTTTTGGTGAGTTTAAGACAAAATGATTTGTCAAAGTCAAGTTTTATTACGCAGCTTCATACAAGTTTGAATAGTTACATTGAAATTTTGGTTTGCAGAAAAGTGTCAGAAATCGATCTTGAAATGCACTTTTCATTATTTTGGGGGCTTAAAAATGATGTTTTGGTGAGTTTATGATAAACTGATTTGTCAAAGTCAAGTTTTATTACGCAGCTCCATACAAGTTTGACTAGTTACATTGAAATTTTGGTTTGCAGAAAAGTGTCAGAAATCGATCTTGAAATGCACTTTTCATTATTTTGGGGGCTTAAAAATGATGTTTTGGTGAGTTTATGACAAAATGATTTGTCAAAGTCAAGTTTTAATAGCCAGTTCCAAACAAGTTTGACTAGTTACATTGAAATTTTGGTTTGCAGAAAAGTGTCAGAAATCGATCTTGAAATGCACTTTTCATTATTTTGGGGGCTTAAAAATGATGTTTTGGTGAGTTTAGGACAAAATGATTTGTCAAAGTCAAGTTTTATTACGCAGCTCCATACAAGTTTGACTAGTTACATTGAAATTTTGGTTTGCAGAAAAGTGTCAGAAATCGATCTTGAAATGCACTTTTCATTATTTTTGGGGCTTAAAAATGATGTTTTGGTGAGTTTAAGACAAAATGATTTGTCAAAGTCAAGTTTTATTACGCAGCTCCATACAAGTTTGACTAGTTACATTGAAATTTTGGTTTGCAGAAAAGTGTCAGAAATCGATCTTGAAATGCACTTTTCATTATTTTGGGGGCTTAAAAATGATGTTTTGGTGAGTTTAGGACAAAATGATTTGTCAAAGTCAAGTTTTATTACGCAGCTCCATACAAGTTTGACTAGTTACATTGAAATTTTGGTTTGCAGAAAAGTGTCAGAAATCGATCTTGAAATGCACTTTTCATTATTTTTGGGGCTTAAAAATGATGTTTTGGTGAGTTTATGATAAACTGATTTGTCAAAGTCAAGTTTTATTACGCAGCTCCATACAAGTTTGACTAGTTACATTGAAATTTTGGTTTGCAGAAAAGTGTCAGAAATCGATCTTGAAATGCACTTTTCATTATTTTGGGGGCTTAAAAATGATGTTTTGGTGAGTTTATGATAAACTGATTTGTCAAAGTCAAGTTTTATTACGCAGCTCCATACAAGTTTGACTAGTTACATTGAAATTTTGGTTTGCAGAAAAGTGTCAGAAATCGATCTTGAAATGCACTTTTCATTATTTTGGGGGCTTAAAAATGATGTTTTGGTGAGTTTAGGACAAAATGATTTGTCAAAGTCAAGTTTTATTACGCAGCTCCATACAAGTTTGACTAGTTACATTGAAATTTTGGTTTGCAGAAAAGTGTCAGAAATCGATCTTGAAATGCACTTTTCATTATTTTTGGGGCTTAAAAATGATGTTTTGGTGAGTTTAAGACAAAATGATTTGTCAAAGTCAAGTTTTATTACGCAGCTCCATACAAGTTTGACTAGTTACATTGAAATTTTGGTTTGCAGAAAATTGTCAGAAATCGATCTTGAAATGCACTTTTCATTATTTTGGGGGCTTAAAAATGATGTTTTGGTGAGTTTAAGACAAAATGATTTGTCAAAGTCAAGTTTTATTACGCAGCTCCATACAAGTTTGACTAGTTACATTGAAATTTTGGTTTGCAGAAAAGTGTCAGAAATCGATCTTGAAATGCACTTTTCATTATTTTGGGGGCTTCAAAATTATGTTTTGGTGAGTTTATGACAAAATGATTTGTCAAAGTCAAGTTTTAATAGCCAGTTCCAAACAAGTTTGACTAGTTACATTGAAATTTTGGTTTGCAGAAAAGTGTCAGAAATCGATCTTGAAATGCACTTTTCATTATTTTGGGGGCTTAAAAATTATGTTTTGGTGAGTTTATGATAAACTGATTTGTCAAAGTCAAGTTTTATTACGCAGCTCCATACAAGTTTGACTAGTTACATTGAAATTTTGGTTTGCAGAAAAGTGTCAGAAATCGATCTTGAAATGCACTTTTCATTATTTTGGGGGCTTAAAAATTATGTTTTGGTGAGTTTATGATAAACTGATTTGTCAAAGTCAAGTTTTTTTACGCAGCTCCATACAAGTTTGACCAGTTACATTGAAATTTTGGTTTGCAGAAAAGTGTCAGAAATCGATCTTGAAATGCACTTTTCATTATTTTGGGGGCTTAAAAATGATGTTTTGGTGAGTTTATGATAAACTGATTTGTCAAAGTCAAGTTTTATTACGCAGCTCCATACAAGTTTGACTAGTTACATTGAAATTTTGGTTTGCAGAAAAGTGTCAGAAATCGATCTTGAAATGCACTTTTCATTATTTTGGGGGCTTAAAAATGATGTTTTGGTGAGTTTATGATAAACTGATTTGTCAAAGTCAAGTTTTTTTACGCAGCTCCATACAAGTTTGGCTAGTTACATTGAAATTTTGGTTTGCAGAAAAGTGTCAGAAATCGATCTTGAAATGCACTTTTCATTATTTTGGGGGCTTAAAAATGATGTTTTGGTGAGTTTATGATAAACTGATTTGTCAAAGTCAAGTTTTATTACGCAGCTCCATACAAGTTTGACTAGTTACATTGAAATTTTGGTTTGCAGAAAAGTGTCAGAAATCGATCTTGAAATGCACTTTTCATTATTTTGGGGGCTTAAAAATGATGTTTTGGTGAGTTTAGGACAAAATGATTTGTCAAAGTCAAGTTTTATTACGCAGCTCCATACAAGTTTGACTAGTTACATTGAAATTTTGGTTTGCAGAAAAGTGTCAGAAATCGATCTTGAAATGCACTTTTCATTATTTTGGGGGCTTAAAAATGATGTTTTGGTGAGTTTAAGACAAAATGATTTGTCAAAGCCAAGTTTTATTACGCAGCTCCATACAAGTTTGACTAGTTACATTGAAATTTTGGTTTGCAGAAAAGTGTCAGAAATCGATCTTGAAATGCACTTTTCATTATTTTGAGGGCTTAAAAATGATGTTTTGGTGAGTTTAGGACAAAATGATTTGTCAAAGTCAAGTTTTATTACGCAGCTCCATACAAGTTTGACTAGTTACATTGAAATTTTGGTTTGCAGAAAAGTGTCAGAAATCGATCTTGAAATGCACTTTTCATTATTTTGGGGGCTTAAAAATGATGTTTTGGTGAGTTTAAGACAAAATGATTTGTCAAAGCCAAGTTTTATTACGCAGCTCCATACAAGTTTGACTAGTTACATTGAAATTTTGGTTTGCAGAAAAGTGTCAGAAATCGATCTTGAAATGCACTTTTCATTATTTTGGGGGCTTAAAAATGATGTTTTGGTGAGTTTATGATAAACTGATTTGTCAAAGTCAAGTTTTATTACGCAGCTCCATACAAGTTTGACTAGTTACATTGAAATTTTGGTTTGCAGAAAAGTGTCAGAAATCGATCTTGAAATGCACTTTTCATTATTTTGAGGGCTTAAAAATGATGTTTTGGTGAGTTTAGGACAAAATGATTTGTCAAAGTCAAGTTTTATTACGCAGCTCCATACAAGTTTGACTAGTTACATTGAAATTTTGGTTTGCAGAAAAGTGTCAGAAATCGATCTTGAAATGCACTTTTCATTATTTTGGGGGCTTAAAAATGATGTTTTGGTGAGTTTATGATAAACTGATTTGTCAAAGTCAAGTTTTATTACGCAGCTCCATACAAGTTTGACTAGTTACATTGAAATTTTGGTTTGCAGAAAAGTGTCAGAAATCGATCTTGAAATGCACTTTTCATTATTTTTGGGGCTTAAAAATGATGTTTTGGTGAGTTTAAGACAAAATGATTTGTCAAAGTCAAGTTTTATTACGCAGCTCCATACAAGTTTGACTAGTTACATTGAAATTTTGGTTTGCAGAAAAGTGTCAGAAATCGATCTTGAAATGCACTTTTCATTATTTTGGGGGCTTAAAAATGATGTTTTGGTGAGTTTATGATAAACTGATTTGTCAAAGTCAAGTTTTTTTACGCAGCTCCATACAAGTTTGACTAGATACATTGAAATTTTGGTTTGCAGAAAAGTGTCAGAAATCGATCTTGAAATGCACTTTTCATTATTTTGAGGGCTTAAAAATGATGTTTTGGTGAGTTTATGATAAACTGATTTGTCAAAGTCAAGTTTTATTACGCAGCTCCATACAAGTTTGGCTAGTTACATTGAAATTTTGGTTTGCAGAAAAGTGTCAGAAATCGATCTTGAAATGCACTTTTCATTATTTTGGGGGCTTAAAAATGATGTTTTGGTGAGTTTATGATAAACTGATTTGTCAAAGTCAAGTTTTTTTACGCAGCTCCATACAAGTTTGGCTAGTTACATTGAAATTTTGGTTTGCAGAAAAGTGTCAGAAATCGATCTTGAAATGCACTTTTCATTATTTTGGGGGCTTAAAAATGATGTTTTGGTGAGTTTATGATAAACTGATTTGTCAAAGTCAAGTTTTATTACGCAGCTCCATACAAGTTTGACTAGTTACATTGAAATTTTGGTTTGCAGAAAAGTGTCAGAAATCGATCTTGAAATGCACTTTTCATTATTTTGGGGGCTTAAAAATGATGTTTTGGTGAGTTTATGATAAACTGATTTGTCAAAGTCAAGTTTTATTACGCAGCTCCATACAAGTTTGGCTAGTTACATTGAAATTTTGATTTGCAGAAAAGTGTCAGAAATCGATCTTGAAATGCACTTTTCATTATTTTGGGGGCTTAAAAATGATGTTTTGGTGAGTTTATGATAAACTGATTTGTCAAAGTCAAGTTTTATTACGCAGCTCCATACAAGTTTGGCTAGTTACATTGAAATTTTGGTTTGCAGAAAAGTGTCAGAAATCGATCTTGAAATGCACTTTTCATTATTTTGGGGGCTTAAAAATTATGTTTTGGTGAGTTTAAGACAAAATGATTTGTCAAAGCCAAGTTTTATTACGCAGCTCCATACAAGTTTGACTAGTTACATTGAAATTTTGGTTTGCAGAAAAGTGTCAGAAATCGATCTTGAAATGCACTTTTCATTATTTTGGGGGCTTAAAAATGATGTTTTGGTGAGTTTAAGACAAAATGATTTGTCAAAGTCAAGTTTTATTACGCAGCTCCATACAAGTTTGACTAGTTACATTGAAATTTTGGTTTGCAGAAAAGTGTCAGAAATCGATCTTGAAATGCACTTTTCATTATTTTGAGGGCTTAAAAATGATGTTTTGGTGAGTTTAGGACAAAATGATTTGTCAAAGTCAAGTTTTATTACGCAGCTCCATACAAGTTTGACTAGTTACATTGAAATTTTGGTTTGCAGAAAAGTGTCAGAAATCGATCTTGAAATGCACTTTTCATTATTTTGGGGGCTTAAAAATGATGTTTTGGTGAGTTTAGGACAAAATGATTTGTCAAAGTCAAGTTTTATTACGCAGCTCCATACAAGTTTGACTAGTTACATTGAAATTTTGGTTTGCAGAAAAGTGTCAGAAATCGATCTTGAAATGCACTTTTCATTATTTTGGGGGCTTAAAAATGATGTTTTGGTGAGTTTAGGACAAAATGATTTGTCAAAGTCAAGTTTTATTACGCAGCTCCATACAAGTTTGACTAGTTACATTGAAATTTTGGTTTGCAGAAAAGTGTCAGAAATCGATCTTGAAATGCACTTTTCATTATTTTGGGGGCTTAAAAATGATGTTTTGGTGAGTTTAAGACAAAATGATTTGTCAAAGCCAAGTTTTATTACGCAGCTCCATACAAGTTTGACTAGTTACATTGAAATTTTGGTTTGCAGAAAAGTGTCAGAAATCGATCTTGAAATGCACTTTTCATTATTTTGGGGGCTTAAAAATGATGTTTTGGTGAGTTTAGGACAAAATGATTTGTCAAAGTCAAGTTTTATTACGCAGCTCCATACAAGTTTGACTAGTTACATTGAAATTTTGGTTTGCAGAAAAGTGTCAGAAATCGATCTTGAAATGCACTTTTCATTATTTTGGGGGCTTAAAAATTATGTTTTGGTGAGTTTAAGACAAAATGATTTGTCAAAGCCAAGTTTTATTACGCAGCTCCATACAAGTTTGACTAGTTACATTGAAATTTTGGTTTGCAGAAAAGTGTCAGAAATCGATCTTGAAATGCACTTTTCATTATTTTGGGGGCTTAAAAATGATGTTTTGGTGAGTTTATGATAAACTGATTTGTCAAAGTCAAGTTTTTTTACGCAGCTCCATACAAGTTTGACTAGTTACATTGAAATTTTGGTTTGCAGAAAAGTGTCAGAAATCGATCTTGAAATGCACTTTTCATTATTTTGAGGGCTTAAAAATGATGTTTTGGTGAGTTTAAGACAAAATGATTTGTCAAAGTCAAGTTTTATTACGCAGCTCCATACAAGTTTGACTAGTTACATTGAAATTTTGGTTTGCAGAAAAGTGTCAGAAATCGATCTTGAAATGCACTTTTCATTATTTTTGGGGCTTAAAAATGATGTTTTGGTGAGTTTAAGACAAAATGATTTGTCAAAGTCAAGTTTTATTACGCAGCTCCATACAAGTTTGACTAGTTACATTGAAATTTTGGTTTGCAGAAAAGTGTCAGAAATCGATCTTGAAATGCACTTTTCATTATTTTGGGGGCTTAAAAATGATGTTTTGGTGAGTTTATGATAAACTGATTTGTCAAAGTCAAGTTTTTTTACGCAGCTCCATACAAGTTTGACTAGTTACATTGAAATTTTGGTTTGCAGAAAAGTGTCAGAAATCGATCTTGAAATGCACTTTTCATTATTTTGAGGGCTTAAAAATGATGTTTTGGTGAGTTTATGATAAACTGATTTGTCAAAGTCAAGTTTTATTACGCAGCTCCATACAAGTTTGGCTAGTTACATTGAAATTTTGGTTTGCAGAAAAGTGTCAGAAATCGATCTTGAAATGCACTTTTCATTATTTTGGGGGCTTAAAAATGATGTTTTGGTGAGTTTATGATAAACTGATTTGTCAAAGTCAAGTTTTTTTACGCAGCTCCATACAAGTTTGGCTAGTTACATTGAAATTTTGGTTTGCAGAAAAGTGTCAGAAATCGATCTTGAAATGCACTTTTCATTATTTTGGGGGCTTAAAAATGATGTTTTGGTGAGTTTATGATAAACTGATTTGTCAAAGTCAAGTTTTATTACGCAGCTCCATACAAGTTTGACTAGTTACATTGAAATTTTGGTTTGCAGAAAAGTGTCAGAAATCGATCTTGAAATGCACTTTTCATTATTTTGGGGGCTTAAAAATGATGTTTTGGTGAGTTTAAGACAAAATGATTTGTCAAAGTCAAGTTTTATTACGCAGCTCCATACAAGTTTGACTAGTTACATTGAAATTTTGGTTTGCAGAAAAGTGTCAGAAATCGATCTTGAAATGCACTTTTCATTATTTTGAGGGCTTAAAAATGATGTTTTGGTGAGTTTAGGACAAAATGATTTGTCAAAGTCAAGTTTTATTACGCAGCTCCATACAAGTTTGACTAGTTACATTGAAATTTTGGTTTGCAGAAAAGTGTCAGAAATCGATCTTGAAATGCACTTTTCATTATTTTGGGGGCTTAAAAATTATGTTTTGGTGAGTTTATGATAAACTGATTTGTCAAAGTCAAGTTTTTTTACGCAGCTCCATACAAGTTTGACCAGTTACATTGAAATTTTGGTTTGCAGAAAAGTGTCAGAAATCGATCTTGAAATGCACTTTTCATTATTTTGGGGGCTTAAAAATGATGTTTTGGTGAGTTTATGATAAACTGATTTGTCAAAGTCAAGTTTTATTACGCAGCTCCATACAAGTTTGACTAGTTACATTGAAATTTTGGTTTGCAGAAAAGTGTCAGAAATCGATCTTGAAATGCACTTTTCATTATTTTGGGGGCTTAAAAATGATGTTTTGGTGAGTTTAGGACAAAATGATTTGTCAAAGTCAAGTTTTATTACGCAGCTCCATACAAGTTTGACTAGTTACATTGAAATTTTGGTTTGCAGAAAAGTGTCAGAAATCGATCTTGAAATGCACTTTTCATTATTTTGGGGGCTTAAAAATGATGTTTTGGTGAGTTTGAGACAAAATGATTTGTCAAAGTCAAGTTTTATTACGCAGCTCCATACAAGTTTGACTAGTTACATTGAAATTTTGGTTTGCAGAAAAGTGTCAGAAATCGATCTTGAAATGCACTTTTCATTATTTTGGGGGCTTAAAAATGATGTTTTGGTGAGTTTAGGACAAAATGATTTGTCAAAGTCAAGTTTTATTACGCAGCTCCATACAAGTTTGACTAGTTACATTGAAATTTTGGTTTGCAGAAAAGTGTCAGAAATCGATCTTGAAATGCACTTTTCATTATTTTGGGGGCTTAAAAATGATGTTTTGGTGAGTTTAGGACAAAATGATTTGTCAAAGTCAAGTTTTATTACGCAGCTCCATACAAGTTTGACTAGTTACATTGAAATTTTGGTTTGCGAAAAAGTGTCAGAAATCGATCTTGAAATGCACTTTTCATTATTTTGGGGGCTTAAAAATGATGTTTTGGTGAGTTTATGATAAACTGATTTGTCAAAGTCAAGTTTTATTACGCAGCTCCATACAAGTTTGACTAGTTACATTGAAATTTTGGTTTGCAGAAAAGTGTCAGAAATCGATCTTGAAATGCACTTTTCATTATTTTTGGGGCTTAAAAATGATGTTTTGGTGAGTTTAAGACAAAATGATTTGTCAAAGCCAAGTTTTATTACGCAGCTCCATACAAGTTTGACTAGTTACATTGAAATTTTGGTTTGCAGAAAAGTGTCAGAAATCGATCTTGAAATGCACTTTTCATTATTTTGGGGGCTTAAAAATGATGTTTTGGTGAGTTCAGGACAAAATGATTTGTCAAAGTCAAGTTTTATTACGCAGCTCCATACAAGTTTGACTAGTTACATTGAAATTTTGGTTTGCAGAAAAGTGTCAGAAATCGATCTTGAAATGCACTTTTCATTATTTTGAGGGCTTAAAAATGATGTTTTGGTGAGTTTAGGACAAAATGATTTGTCAAAGTCAAGTTTTATTACGCAGCTCCATACAAGTTTGACTAGTTACATTGAAATTTTGGTTTGCAGAAAAGTGTCAGAAATCGATCTTGAAATGCACTTTTCATTATTTTGGGGGCTTAAAAATGATGTTTTGGTGAGTTTAAGACAAAATGATTTGTCAAAGTCAAGTTTTATTACGCAGCTCCATACAAGTTTGACTAGTTACATTGAAATTTTGGTTTGCAGAAAAGTGTCAGAAATCGATCTTGAAATGCACTTTTCATTATTTTTGGGGCTTAAAAATGATGTTTTGGTGAGTTTAGGACAAAATGATTTGTCAAAGTCAAGTTTTATTACGCAGCTCCATACAAGTTTGACTAGTTACATTGAAATTTTGGTTTGCAGAAAAGTGTCAGAAATCGATCTTGAAATGCACTTTTCATTATTTTGGGGGCTTAAAAATGATGTTTTGGTGAGTTTATGATAAACTGATTTGTCAAAGTCAAGTTTTATTACGCAGCTCCATACAAGTTTGACTAGTTACATTGAAATTTTGGTTTGCAGAAAAGTGTCAGAAATCGATCTTGAAATGCACTTTTCATTATTTTTGGGGCTTAAAAATGATGTTTTGGTGAGTTTAGGACAAAATGATTTGTCAAAGTCAAGTTTTATTACGCAGCTCCATACAAGTTTGACTAGTTACATTGACATTTTGGTTTGCAGAAAAGTGTCAGAAATCGATCTTGAAATGCACTTTTCATTATTTTGGGGGCTTAAAAATGATGTTTTGGTGAGTTTATGATAAACTGATTTGTCAAAGTCAAGTTTTATTACGCAGCTCCATACAAGTTTGACTAGTTACATTGAAATTTTGGTTTGCAGAAAAGTTTCAGAAATCGATCTTGAAATGCACTTTTCATTATTTTGGGGGCTTAAAAATTATGTTTTGGTGAGTTTAAGACAAAATGATTTGTCAAAGCCAAGTTTTATTACGCAGCTCCATACAAGTTTGACTAGTTACATTGAAATTTTGGTTTGCAGAAAAGTGTCAGAAATCGATCTTGAAATGCACTTTTCATTATTTTGGGGGCTTAAAAATGATGTTTTGGTGAGTTTAAGACAAAATGATTTGTCAAAGTCAAGTTTTATTACGCAGCTCCATACAAGTTTGACTAGTTACATTGAAATTTTGGTTTGCAGAAAAGTTTCAGAAATCGATCTTGAAATGCACTTTTCATTATTTTGGGGGCTTAAAAATGATGTTTTGGCGAGTTTATGAAAAAATGATTTGTCAAAGTCAAGTTTTATTACGCAGCTCCATACAAGTTTGACTAGTTACATTGAAATTTTGGTTTGCAGAAAAGTGTCAGAAATCGATCTTGAAATGCACTTTTCATTATTTTGGGGGCTTAAAAATGATGTTTTGGTGAGATTATGATAAACTGATTTGTCAAAGTCAAGTTTTATTACGCAGCTCCATACAAGTTTGGCTAGTTACATTGAAATTTTGGTTTGCAGAAAAGTTTCAGAAATCGATCTTGAAATGCACTTTTCATTATTTTGGGGGCTTGAAAATGATGTTTTGGTGAGTTTAAGACAAAATGATTTGTCAAAGTCAAGTTTTTTTACGCAGCTCCATACAAGTTTGACTAGTTACATTGAAATTTTGGTTTGCAGAAAAGTGTCAGAAATCGATCTTGAAATGCACTTTTCATTATTTTGGGGGCTTAAAAATGATGTTTTGGTGAGTTTATGATAAACTGATTTGTCAAAGTCAAGTTTTATTACGCAGCTCCATACAAGTTTGGCTAGTTACATTGAAATTTTGGTTTGCAGAAAAGTTTCAGAAATCGATCTTGAAATGCACTTTTCATTATTTTGGGGGCTTAAAAATGATGTTTTGGTGAGTTTAAGACAAAATGATTTGTCAAAGTCAAGTTTTTTTACGCAGCTCCATACAAGTTTGACTAGTTACATTGAAATTTTGGTTTGCAGAAAAGTGTCAGAAATCGATCTTGAAATGCACTTTTCATTATTTTGGGGGCTTAAAAATGATGTTTTGGTGAGATTATGATAAACTGATTTGTCAAAGTCAAGTTTTATTACGCAGCTCCATACAAGTTTGACTAGTTACATTGAAATTTTGGTTTGCAGAAAAGTTTCAGAAATCGATCTTGAAATGCACTTTTCATTATTTTGGGGGCTTAAAAATGATGTTTTGGTGAGTTTATGATAAACTGATTTGTCAAAGTCAAGTTTTATTACGCAGCTCCATACAAGTTTGGCTAGTTACATTGAAATTTTGGTTTGCAGAAAAGTGTCAGAAATCGATCTTGAAATGCACTTTTCATTATTTTGGGGGCTTAAAAATGATGTTTTGGTGAGTTTATGATAAACTGATTTGTCAAAGTCAAGTTTTATTACGCAGCTCCATACAAGTTTGGCTAGTTACATTGAAATTTTGGTTTGCAGAAAAGTTTCAGAAATCGATCTTGAAATGCACTTTTCATTATTTTGGGGGCTTAAAAATGATGTTTTGGTGAGTTTAAGACAAAATGATTTGTCAAAGTCAAGTTTTTTTACGCAGCTCCATACAAGTTTGACTAGTTACATTGAAATTTTGGCTTGCAGAAAAGTGTCAGAAATCGATCTTGAAATGCACTTTTCATTATTTTGGGGGCTTAAAAATGATGTTTTGGTGAGTTTATGATAAACTGATTTGTCAAAGTCAAGTTTTATTACGCAGCTCCATACAAGTTTGGCTAGTTACATTGAAATTTTGGTTTGCAGAAAAGTGTCAGAAATCGATCTTGAAATGCACTTTTCATTATTTTGGGGGCTTAAAAATGATGTTTTGGTGAGTTTATGGTAAACTGATTTGTCAAAGTCAAGTTTTATTACGCAGCTCCATACAAGTTTGGCTAGTTACATTGAAATTTTGGTTTGCAGAAAAGTTTCAGAAATCGATCTTGAAATGCACTTTTCATTATTTTGGGGGCTTAAAAATTATGTTTTGGTGAGTTTAAGACAAAATGATTTGTCAAAGTCAAGTTTTTTTACGCAGCTCCATACAAGTTTGACTAGTTACATTGAAATTTTGGTTTGCAGAAAAGTGTCAGAAATCGATCTTGAAATGCACTTTTCATTATTTTGGGGGCTTAAAAATTATGTTTTGGTGAGTTTATGATAAACTGATTTGTCAAAGTCAAGTTTTTTTACGCAGCTCCATACAAGTTTGGCTAGTTACATTGAAATTTTGGTTTGCAGAAAAGTTTCAGAAATCGATCTTGAAATGCACTTTTCATTATTTTGGGGGCTTAAAAATGATGTTTTGGTGAGTTTAAGACAAAATGATTTGTCAAAGTCAAGTTTTTTTACGCAGCTCCATACAAGTTTGACTAGTTACATTGAAATTTTGGTTTGCAAAAAAGTGTCAGAAATCGATCTTGAAATGCACTTTTCATTATTTTGGGGGCTTAAAAATTATGTTTTGGTGAGTTTATGATAAACTGATTTGTCAAAGTCAAGTTTTATTACGCAGCTCCATACAAGTTTGACTAGTTACATTGAAATTTTGGTTTGCAGAAAAGTTTCAGAAATCGATCTTGAAATGCACTTTTCATTATTTTGGGGGCTTAAAAATGATGTTTTGGTGAGTTTAAGACAAAATGATTTGTCAAAGTCAAGTTTTATTACGCAGCTCCATACAAGTTTGACTAGTTACATTGAAATTTTGGTTTGAAGAAAAGTTTCAGAAATCGATCTTGAAATGCGTTTTTCATTATTTTGGGGGCTTAAAAATGATGTTTTGGCGAGTTTATGAAAAAATGATTTGTCAAAGTCAAGTTTTATTACGCAGCTCCATACAAGTTTGACTAGTTACATTGAAATTTTGGTTTGCAGAAAAGTGTCAGAAATCGATCTTGAAATGCACTTTTCATTATTTTGGGGGCTTAAAAATGATGTTTTGGTGAGTTTATGACAAAATGATTTGTCAAAGTCAAGTTTTATTACGCAGCTCCATACAAGTTTGACTAGTTACATTGAAATTTTGGTTTGCAGAAAAGTGTCAGAAATCGATCTTGAAATGCACTTTTCATTATTTTGGGGGCTTAAAAATTATGTTTTGGTGAGTTTAAGACAAAATGATTTGTCAAAGTCAAGTTTTATTACGCAGCTCCATACAAGTTTGACTAGTTACATTGAAATTTTGGTTTGCAGAAAAGTGTCAGAAATCGATCTTGAAATGCACTTTTCATTATTTTGGGGGCTTAAAAATTATGTTTTGGTGAGTTTAAGACAAAATGATTTGTCAAAGTCAAGTTTTTTTACGCAGCTCCATACAAGTTTGACTAGTTACATTGAAATTTTGGTTTGCAGAAAAGTGTCAGAAATCGATCTTGAAATGCACTTTTCATTATTTTGGGGGCTTAAAAATTATGTTTTGGTGAGTTTATGATAAACTGATTTGTCAAAGTCAAGTTTTTTTACGCAGCTCCATACAAGTTTGGCTAGTTACATTGAAATTTTGGTTTGCAGAAAAGTTTCAGAAATCGATCTTGAAATGCACTTTTCATTATTTTGGGGGCTTAAAAAATATGTTTTGGTGAGTTTATGATAAACTGATTTGTCAAAGTCAAGTTTTATTACGCAGCTCCATACAAGTTTGACTAGTTACATTGAAATTTTGGTTTGCAGAAAAGTGTCAGAAATCGATCTTGAAATGCACTTTTCATTATTTTGGGGGCTTAAAAATGATGTTTTGGTGAGATTATGATAAACTGATTTGTCAAAGTCAAGTTTTATTACGCAGCTCCATACAAGTTTGACTAGTTACATTGAAATTTTGGTTTGCAGAAAAGTTTCAGAAATCGATCTTGAAATGCACTTTTCATTATTTTGGGGGCTTAAAAATGATGTTTTGGTGAGTTTATGATAAACTGATTTGTCAAAGTCAAGTTTTATTACGCAGCTCCATACAAGTTTGGCTAGTTACATTGAAATTTTGGTTTGCAGAAAAGTGTCAGAAATCGATCTTGAAATGCACTTTTCATTATTTTGGGGGCTTAAAAATTATGTTTTGGTGAGTTTATGATAAACTGATTTGTCAAAGTCAAGTTTTATTACGCAGCTCCATACAAGTTTGGCTAGTTACATTGAAATTTTGGTTTGCAGAAAAGTTTCAGAAATCGATCTTGAAATGCACTTTTCATTATTTTGGGGGCTTAAAAATGATGTTTTGGTGAGTTTAAGACAAAATGATTTGTCAAAGTCAAGTTTTTTTACGCAGCTCCATACAAGTTTGACTAGTTACATTGAAATTTTGGTTTGCAGAAAAGTGTCAGAAATCGATCTTGAAATGCACTTTTCATTATTTTGGGGGCTTAAAAATTATGTTTTGGTGAGTTTATGATAAACTGATTTGTCAAAGTCAAGTTTTATTACGCAGCTCCATACAAGTTTGACTAGTTACATTGAAATTTTGGTTTGCAGAAAAGTTTCAGAAATCGATCTTGAAATGCACTTTTCATTATTTTGGGGGCTTAAAAATGATGTTTTGGTGAGTTAATGATAAACTGATTTGTCAAAGTCAAGTTTTATTACGCAGCTCCATACAAGTTTGACTAGTTACATTGAAATTTTGGTTTGCAGAAAAGTGTCAGAAATCGATCTTGAAATGCACTTTTCATTATTTTTGGGGCTTAAAAATTATGTTTTGGTGAGTTTATGATAAACTGATTTGTCAAAGTCAAGTTTTATTACGCAGCTCCATACAAGTTTGACTAGTTACATTGAAATTTTGGTTTGCAGAAAAGTGTCAGAAATCGATCTTGAAATGCACTTTTCATTATTTTGGGGGCTTAAAAATGATGTTTTGGTGAGTTTATGATAAACTGATTTGTCAAAGTCAAGTTTTATTACGCAGCTCCATACAAGTTTGGCTAGTTACATTGAAATTTTGGTTTGCAGAAAAGTTTCAGAAATCGATCTTGAAATGCACTTTTCATTATTTTGGGGGCTTAAAAATGATGTTTTGGTGAGTTTATGATAAACTGATTTGTCAAAGTCAAGTTTTATTACGCAGCTCCATACAAGTTTGGCTAGTTACATTGAAATTTTGGTTTGCAGAAAAGTGTCAGAAATCGATCTTGAAATGCACTTTTCATTATTTTGGGGGCTTAAAAATGATGTTTTGGTGAGTTTATGGTAAACTGATTTGTCAAAGTCAAGTTTTATTACGCAGCTCCATACAAGTTTGGCTAGTTACATTGAAATTTTGGTTTGCAGAAAAGTTTCAGAAATCGATCTTGAAATGCACTTTTCATTATTTTGGGGGCTTAAAAATTATGTTTTGGTGAGTTTAAGACAAAATGATTTGTCAAAGTCAAGTTTTTTTACGCAGCTCCATACAAGTTTGACTAGTTACATTGAAATTTTGGTTTGCAGAAAAGTGTCAGAAATCGATCTTGAAATGCACTTTTCATTATTTTGGGGGCTTAAAAATTATGTTTTGGTGAGTTTATGATAAACTGATTTGTCAAAGTCAAGTTTTTTTACGCAGCTCCATACAAGTTTGGCTAGTTACATTGAAATTTTGGTTTGCAGAAAAGTTTCAGAAATCGATCTTGAAATGCACTTTTCATTATTTTGGGGGCTTAAAAATGATGTTTTGGTGAGTTTAAGACAAAATGATTTGTCAAAGTCAAGTTTTTTTACGCAGCTCCATACAAGTTTGACTAGTTACATTGAAATTTTGGTTTGCAAAAAAGTGTCAGAAATCGATCTTGAAATGCACTTTTCATTATTTTGGGGGCTTAAAAATTATGTTTTGGTGAGTTTATGATAAACTGATTTGTCAAAGTCAAGTTTTATTACGCAGCTCCATACAAGTTTGACTAGTTACATTGAAATTTTGGTTTGCAGAAAAGTTTCAGAAATCGATCTTGAAATGCACTTTTCATTATTTTGGGGGCTTAAAAATGATGTTTTGGTGAGTTTAAGACAAAATGATTTGTCAAAGTCAAGTTTTATTACGCAGCTCCATACAAGTTTGACTAGTTACATTGAAATTTTGGTTTGCAGAAAAGTGTCAGAAATCGATCTTGAAATGCACTTTTCATTACTTTGGGGGCTTAAAAATGATGTTTTGGTGAGTTTAAGACAAAATGATTTGTCAAAGTCAAGTTTTATTACGCAGCTCCATACAAGTTTGACTAGTTACATTGAAATTTTGGTTTGCAGAAAAGTGTCAGAAATCGATCTTGAAATGCACTTTTCATTATTTTGGGGGCTTAAAAATTATGTTTTGGTGAGTTTAAGACAAAATGATTTGTCAAAGTCAAGTTTTATTACGCAGCTCCATACAAGTTTGACTAGTTACATTGAAATTTTGGTTTGCAGAAAAGTGTCAGAAATCGATCTTGAAATGCACTTTTCATTATTTTGGGGGCTTAAAAATTATGTTTTGGTGAGTTTAAGACAAAATGATTTGTCAAAGTCAAGTTTTTTTACGCAGCTCCATACAAGTTTGACTAGTTACATTGAAATTTTGGTTTGCAGAAAAGTGTCAGAAATCGATCTTGAAATGCACTTTTCATTATTTTGGGGGCTTAAAAATTATGTTTTGGTGAGTTTATGATAAACTGATTTGTCAAAGTCAAGTTTTTTTACGCAGCTCCATACAAGTTTGGCTAGTTACATTGAAATTTTGGTTTGCAGAAAAGTTTCAGAAATCGATCTTGAAATGCACTTTTCATTATTTTGGGGGCTTAAAAATTATGTTTTGGTGAGTTTATGATAAACTGATTTGTCAAAGTCAAGTTTTATTACGCAGCTCCATACAAGTTTGACTAGTTACATTGAAATTTTGGTTTGCAGAAAAGTTTCAGAAATCGATCTTGAAATGCACTTTTCATTATTTTGGGGGCTTAAAAATTATGTTTTGGTGAGTTTATGATAAACTGATTTGTCAAAGTCAAGTTTTATTACGCAGCTCCATACAAGTTTGACTAGTTACATTGAAATTTTGGTTTGCAGAAAAGTTTCAGAAATCGATCTTGAAATGCACTTTTCATTATTTTGGGGGCTTAAAAATGATGTTTTGGTGAGTTTAAGACAAAATGATTTGTCAAAGTCAAGTTTTTTTACGCAGCTCCATACAAGTTTGACTAGTTACATTGAAATTTTGGTTTGCAGAAAAGTGTCAGAAATCGATCTTGAAATGCACTTTTCATTATTTTGGGGGCTTAAAAAAGATGTTTTGGTGAGTTTATGATAAACTGATTTGTCAAAGTCAAGTTTTATTACGCAGCTCCATACAAGTTTGGCTAGTTACATTGAAATTTTGGTTTGCAGAAAAGTTTCAGAAATCGATCTTGAAATGCACTTTTCATTATTTTGGGGGCTTAAAAATTATGTTTTGGTGAGTTTATGATAAACTGATTTGTCAAAGTCAAGTTTTATTACGCAGCTCCATACAAGTTTGACTAGTTACATTGAAATTTTGGTTTGCAGAAAAGTGTCAGAAATCGATCTTGAAATGCACTTTTCATTATTTTGGGGGCTTAAAAATGATGTTTTGGTGAGTTCGAGACAAAATGATTTGTCAAAGTCAAGTTTTATTACGCAGCTCCATACAAGTTTGGCTAGTTACATTGAAATTTTGGTTTGCAGAAAAGTTTCAGAAATCGATCTTGAAATGCACTTTTCATTATTTTGGGGGCTTAAAAATGATGTTTTGGTGAGTTTATGATAAACTGATTTGTCAAAGTCAAGTTTTATTACGCAGCTCCATACAAGTTTGGCTAGTTACATTGAAATTTTGGTTTGCAGAAAAGTGTCAGAAATCGATCTTGAAATGCACTTTTCATTATTTTGGGGGCTTAAAAATGATGTTTTGGTGAGTTTATGATAAACTGATTTGTCAAAGTCAAGTTTTATTACGCAGCTCCATACAAGTTTGGCTAGTTACATTGAAATTTTGGTTTGCAGAAAAGTTTCAGAAATCGATCTTGAAATGCACTTTTCATTATTTTGGGGGCTTAAAAATGATGTTTTGGCGAGTTTATGAAAAAATGATTTGTCAAAGTCAAGTTTTATTACGCAGCTCCATACAAGTTTGACTAGTTACATTGAAATTTTGGTTTGCAGAAAAGTTTCAGAAATCGATCTTGAAATGCACTTTTCATTATTTTGGGGGCTTAAAAATGATGTTTTGGTGAGTTTAAGACAAAATGATTTGTCAAAGTCAAGTTTTTTTACGCAGCTCCATACAAGTTTGACTAGTTACATTGAAATTTTGGTTTGCAGAAAAGTGTCAGAAATCGATCTTGAAATGCACTTTTCATTATTTTGGGGGCTTAAAAATGATGTTTTGGTGAGATTATGATAAACTGATTTGTCAAAGTCAAGTTTTATTACGCAGCTCCATACAAGTTTGACTAGTTACATTGAAATTTTGGTTTGCAGAAAAGTGTCAGAAATCGATCTTGAAATGCACTTTTCATTATTTTGGGGGCTTAAAAATTATGTTTTGGTGAGTTTATGATAAACTGATTTGTCAAAGTCAAGTTTTTTTACGCAGCTCCATACAAGTTTGGCTAGTTACATTGAAATTTTGGTTTGCAGAAAAGTTTCAGAAATCGATCTTGAAATGCACTTTTCATTATTTTGGGGGCTTAAAAATGATGTTTTGGTGAGTTTAAGACAAAATGATTTGTCAAAGTCAAGTTTTTTTACGCAGCTCCATACAAGTTTGGCTAGTTACATTGAAATTTTGGTTTGCAGAAAAGTGTCAGAAATCGATCTTGAAATGCACTTTTCATTATTTTGGGGGCTTAAAAATTATGTTTTGGTGAGTTTATGATAAACTGATTTGTCAAAGTCAAGTTTTATTACGCAGCTCCATACAAGTTTGGCTAGTTACATTGAAATTTTGGTTTGCAGAAAAGTTTCAGAAATCGATCTTGAAATGCACTTTTCATTATTTTGGGGGCTTAAAAATGATGTTTTGGTGAGTTTAAGACAAAATGATTTGTCAAAGTCAAGTTTTTTTACGCAGCTCCAAACAAGTTTGACTAGTTACATTGAAATTTTGGTTTGCAGAAAAGTGTCAGAAATCGATCTTGAAATGCACTTTTCATTATTTTGGGGGCTTAAAAATTATGTTTTGGTGAGTTTATGATAAACTGATTTGTCAAAGTCAAGTTTTATTACGCAGCTCCATACAAGTTTGACTAGTTACATTGAAATTTTGGTTTGCAGAAAAGTGTCAGAAATCGATCTTGAAATGCACTTTTCATTATTTTGGGGGCTTAAAAATTATGTTTTGGTGAGTTTATGATAAACTGATTTGTCAAAGTCAAGTTTTATTACGCAGCTCCATACAAGTTTGACTAGTTACATTGAAATTTTGGTTTGCAGAAAAGTGTCAGAAATCGATCTTGAAATGCACTTTTCATTATTTTGGGGGCTTAAAAATGATGTTTTGGTGAGTTTATGATAAACTGATTTGTCAAAGTCAAGTTTTATTACGCAGCTCCATACAAGTTTGGCTAGTTACATTGAAATTTTGGTTTGCAGAAAAGTTTCAGAAATCGATCTTGAAATGCACTTTTCATTATTTTGGGGGCTTAAAAATGATGTTTTGGTGAGTTTAAGACAAAATGATTTGTCAAAGTCAAGTTTTTTTACGCAGCTCCATACAAGTTTGACTAGTTACATTGAAATTTTGGTTTGCAGAAAAGTGTCAGAAATCGATCTTGAAATGCACTTTTCATTATTTTGGGGGCTTAAAAATGATGTTTTGGTGAGTTTATGATAAACTGATTTGTCAAAGTCAAGTTTTATTACGCAGCTCCATACAAGTTTGACTAGTTACATTGAAATTTTGGTTTGCAGAAAAGTGTCAGAAATCGATCTTGAAATGCACTTTTCATTATTTTGGGGGCTTAAAAATGATGTTTTGGTGAGTTTAAGACAAAATGATTTGTCAAAGTCAAGTTTTTTTACGCAGCTCCATACAAGTTTGACTAGTTACATTGAAATTTTGGTTTGCAGAAAAGTGTCAGAAATCGATCTTGAAATGCACTTTTCATTATTTTGGGGGCTTAAAAATGATGTTTTGGTGAGTTTATGATAAACTGATTTGTCAAAGTCAAGTTTTATTACGCAGCTCCATACAAGTTTGACTAGTTACATTGAAATTTTGGTTTGCAGAAAAGTGTCAGAAATCGATCTTGAAATGCACTTTTCATTATTTTGGGGGCTTAAAAATGATGTTTTGGTGAGTTTATGATAAACTGATTTGTCAAAGTCAAGTTTTATTACGCAGCTCCATACAAGTTTGGCTAGTTACATTGAAATTTTGGTTTGCAGAAAAGTTTCAGAAATCGATCTTGAAATGCACTTTTCATTATTTTGGGGGCTTAAAAATGATGTTTTGGTGAGTTTAAGACAAAATGATTTGTCAAAGTCAAGTTTTTTTACGCAGCTCCATACAAGTTTGACTAGTTACATTGAAATTTTGGTTTGCAGAAAAGTGTCAGAAATCGATCTTGAAATGCACTTTTCATTATTTTGGGGGCTTAAAAATTATGTTTTGGTGAGTTTAAGACAAAATGATTTGTCAAAGTCAAGTTTTTTTACGCAGCTCCATACAAGTTTGGCTAGTTACATTGAAATTTTGGTTTGCAGAAAAGTTTCAGAAATCGATCTTGAAATGCACTTTTCATTATTTTGGGGGCTTAAAAATGATGTTTTGGTGAGTTTAAGACAAAATGATTTGTCAAAGTCAAGTTTTTTTACGCAGCTCCATACAAGTTTGACTAGTTACATTGAAATTTTGGTTTGCAGAAAAGTGTCAGAAATCGATCTTGAAATGCACTTTTCATTATTTTGGGGGCTTAAAAATTATGTTTTGGTGAGTTTATGATAAACTGATTTGTCAAAGTCAAGTTTTTTTACGCAGCTCCATACAAGTTTGGCTAGTTACATTGAAATTTTGGTTTGCAGAAAAGTTTCAGAAATCGATCTTGAAATGCACTTTTCATTATTTTGGGGGCTTAAAAATGATGTTTTGGTGAGTTTATGATAAACTGATTTGTCAAAGTCAAGTTTTATTACGCAGTGCCATACAAGTTTGACTAGTTACATTGAAATTTTGGTTTGCAGAAAAGTTTCAGAAATCAATCTTGAAATGCACTTTTCATTCTTTTGGGGGCTTAAAAATTATGTTTTGGTGAGTTTAAGACAAAATGATTTGCCAAAGTCAAGTTTTATTAGGCAGCTCCATACAAGTTTGACTAGTTACATTGAAATTTTGGTTTGCAGAAAAGTGTCAGAAATCGATCTTGAAATGCACTTTTCATTATTTTGGGGGCTTAAAAATTATGTTTTGGTGAGTTTATGATAAACTGATTTGTCAAAGTCAAGTTTTATTACGCAGCTCCATACAAGTTTGACTAGTTACATTGAAATTTTGGTTTGCAGAAAAGTGTCAGAAATCGATCTTGAAATGCACTTTTCATTATTTTGGGGGCTTAAAAATTATGTTTTGGTGAGTTTATGATAAACTGATTTGTCAAAGTCAAGTTTTATTACGCAGCTCCATACAAGTTTGACTAGTTACATTGAAATTTTGGTTTGCAGAAAAGTGTCAGAAATCGATCTTGAAATGCACTTTTCATTATTTTGGGGGCTTAAAAATGATGTTTTGGTGAGTTTATGATAAACTGATTTGTCAAAGTCAAGTTTTATTACGCAGCTCCATACAAGTTTGGCTAGTTACATTGAAATTTTGGTTTGCAGAAAAGTTTCAGAAATCGATCTTGAAATGCACTTTTCATTATTTTGGGGGCTTAAAAATGATGTTTTGGTGAGTTTAAGACAAAATGATTTGTCAAAGTCAAGTTTTTTTACGCAGCTCCATACAAGTTTGACTAGTTACATTGAAATTTTGGTTTGCAGAAAAGTGTCAGAAATCGATCTTGAAATGCACTTTTCATTATTTTGGGGGCTTAAAAATGATGTTTTGGTGAGTTTATGATAAACTGATTTGTCAAAGTCAAGTTTTATTACGCAGCTCCATACAAGTTTGACTAGTTACATTGAAATTTTGGTTTGCAGAAAAGTGTCAGAAATCGATCTTGAAATGCACTTTTCATTATTTTGGGGGCTTAAAAATGATGTTTTGGTGAGTTTAAGACAAAATGATTTGTCAAAGTCAAGTTTTATTACGCAGTTCCATACAAGCTTGACTAGTTACATTGAAATTTTGGTTTGCAGAAAAGTGTCAGAAATCGATCTTGAAATGCACTTTTCATTATTTTGGGGGCTTAAAAATATGTTTTGGTGAGTTTATGATAAACTGATTTGTCAAAGTCAAGTTTTATTACGCAGCTCCATACAAGTTTGACTAGTTACATTGAAATTTTGGTTTGCAGAAAAGTGTCAGAAATCGATCTTGAAATGCACTTTTCATTATTTTGGGGGCTTAAAAATGATGTTTTGGTGAGTTTAAGACAAAATGATTTGTCAAAGTCAAGTTTTATTACGCAGCTCCATACAAGTTTGACTAGTTACACTGAAATTTTGGTTTGCAGAAAAGTTTCAGAAATCGATCTTGAAATGCACTTTTCATTATTTTGGGGGCTTAAAAATTATGTTTTGGTGAGTTTATGATAAACTGATTTGTCAAAGTCAAGTTTTATTACGCAGCTCCATACAAGTTTGACTAGTTACATTGAAATTTTGGTTTGCAGAAAAGTGTCAGAAATCGATCTTGAAATGCACTTTTCATTATTTTGGGGGCTTAAAAATGATGTTTTGGTGAGTTTACGATAAACTGATTTGTCAAAGTCAAGTTTTATTACGCAGCTCCATACAAGTTTGACTAGTTACATTGAAATTTTGGTTTGCAGAAAAGTGTCAGAAATCGATCTTGAAATGCACTTTTCATTATTTTGGGGGCTTAAAAATTATGTTTTGGTGAGTTTAAGACAAAATGATTTGTCAAAGTCAAGTTTTATTACGCAGCTCCATACAAGTTTGACTAGTTACATTGAAATTTTGGTTTGCAGAAAAGTTTCAGAAATCGATCTTGAAATGCACTTTTCATTATTTTGGGGGCTTAAAAATGATGTTTTGGTGAGTTTAAGACAAAATGATTTGTCAAAGTCAAGTTTTATTACGCAGCTCCATACAAGTTTGACTAGTTACACTGAAATTTTGGTTTGCAGAAAAGTTTCAGAAATCGATCTTGAAATGCACTTTTCATTATTTTGGGGGCTTAAAAATGATGTTTTGGTGAGTTTAAGACAAAATGATTTGTCAAAGTCAAGTTTTATTACGCAGCTCCATACAAGTTTGACTAGTAACAATGAAATATTGGTTTGCAGAAAAGTTTCAGAAATCGATCTTGAAATACGTTTTTCATTATTTTGGGGGCTTAAAAATGATGTTTTGGCGAGTTTATGAAAAAATGATTTGTCAAAGTCAAGTTTTAATAGGCAGTTCCATACAAGCTTGACTAGTTACATTGAAATTTTGGTTTGCAGAAAAGTGTCAGAAATCGATCTTGAAATGCACTTTTCATTATTTTGGGGGCTTAAAAATTATGTTTTGGTGAGTTTATGATAAACTGATTTGTCAAAGTCAAGTTTTATTACGCAGCTCCATACAAGTTTGACTAGTTACATTGAAATTTTGGTTTGCAGAAAAGTTTCAGAAATCGATCTTGAAATGCACTTTTCATTATTTTGGGGGCTTAAAAATGATGTTTTGGTGAGTTTAAGACAAAATGATTTGTCAAAGTCAAGTTTTATTACGCAGCTCCATACAAGTTTGACTAGTAACAATGAAATATTGGTTTGCAGAAAAGTTTCAGAAATCGATCTTGAAATACGTTTTTCATTATTTTGGGGGCTTAAAAATGATGTTTTGGCGAGTTTATGAAAAAATGATTTGTCAAAGTCAAGTTTTATTACGCAGTTCCATACAAGCTTGACTAGTTACATTGAAATTTTGGTTTGCAGAAAAGTGTCAGAAATCGATCTTGAAATGCACTTTTCATTATTTTGGGGGCTTAAAAATTATGTTTTGGTGAGTTTATGATAAACTGATTTGTCAAAGTCAAGTTTTATTACGCAGCTCCATACAAGTTTGACTAGTTACACTGAAATTTTGGTTTGCAGAAAAGTGTCAGAAATCGATCTTGAAATGCACTTTTCATTATTTTGGGGGCTTAAAAATGATGTTTTGGTGAGTTTATGATAAACTGATTTGTCAAAGTCAAGTTTTATTACGCAGTTCCATACAAGCTTGACTAGTTACATTGAAATTTTGGTTTGCAGAAAAGTTTCAGAAATCGATCTTGAAATGCACTTTTCATTATTTTGGGGGCTTAAAAATGATGTTTTGGTGAGTTTAAGACAAAATGATTTGTCAAAGTCAAGTTTTATTACGCAGCTCCATACAAGTTTGACTAGTTACACTGAAATTTTGGTTTGCAGAAAAGTTTCAGAAATCGATCTTGAAATGCACTTTTCATTATTTTGGGGGCTTAAAAATGATGTTTTGGTGAGTTTATGATAAACTGATTTGTCAAAGTCAAGTTTTATTACGCAGCTCCATACAAGTTTGACTAGTTACATTGAAATTTTGGTTTGCAGAAAAGTGTCAGAAATCGATCTTGAAATGCACTTTTCATTATTTTGGGGGCTTAAAAATTATGTTTTGGTGAGTTTATGATAAACTGATTTGTCAAAGTCAAGTTTTATTACGCAGCTCCATACAAGTTTGACTAGTTACATTGAAATTTTGGTTTGCAGAAAAGTGTCAGAAATCGATCTTGAAATGCACTTTTCATTATTTTGGGGGCTTAAAAATGATGTTTTGGTGAGTTTAAGACAAAATGATTTGTCAAAGTCAAGTTTTATTACGCAGCTCCATACAAGTTTGACTAGTTACATTGAAATTTTGGTTTGCAGAAAAGTGTCAGAAATCGATCTTGAAATGCACTTTTCATTATTTTGGGGGCTTAAATATTATGTTTTGGTGAGTTTATGATAAACTGATTTGTCAAAGTCAAGTTTTATTACGCAGCTCCATACAAGTTTGACTAGTTACATTGAAATTTTGGTTTGCAGAAAAGTGTCAGAAATCGATCTTGAAATGCGTTTTTCATTATTTTGGGGGCTTAAAAATGATGTTTTGGTGAGTTTATGATAAACTGATTTGTCAAAGTCAAGTTTTATTACGCAGCTCCATACAAGTTTGACTAGTTACATTGAAATTTTGGTTTGCAGAAAAGTTTCAGAAATCGATCTTGAAATGCACTTTTCATTATTTTGGGGGCTTAAAAATGATGTTTTGGTGAGTTTAAGACAAAATGATTTGTCAAAGTCAAGTTTTATTACGCAGCTCCATACAAGTTTGACTAGTAACAATGAAATTTTGGTTTGCAGAAAAGTTTCAGAAATCGATCTTGAAATGCACTTTTCATTATTTTGAGGGCTTAAAAATGATGTTTTGGTGAGTTTATGATAAACTGATTTGTCAAAGTCAAGTTTTATTACGCAGCTCCATACAAGTTTGACTAGTTACATTGAAATTTTGGTTTGCAGAAAAGTGTCAGAAATCGATCTTGAAATGCACTTTTCATTATTTTGGGGGCTTAAAAATTATGTTTTGGTGAGTTTATGATAAACTGATTTGTCAAAGTCAAGTTTTATTACGCAGCTCCATACAAGTTTGACTAGTTACATTGAAATTTTGGTTTGCAGAAAAGTGTCAGAAATCGATCTTGAAATGCACTTTTCATTATTTTGGGGGCTTAAAAATTATGTTTTGGTGAGTTTATGATAAACTGATTTGTCAAAGTCAAGTTTTATTACGCAGCTCCATACAAGTTTGACTAGTTACATTGAAATTTTGGTTTGCAGAAAAGTGTCAGAAATCGATCTTGAAATGCACTTTTCATTATTTTGGGGGCTTAAAAATTATGTTTTGGCGAGTTTATGAAAAAATGATTTGTCAAAGTCAAGTTTTATTACGCAGCTCCATACAAGTTTGACTAGTTACATTGAAATTTTGGTTTGCAGAAAAGTGTCAGAAATCGATCTTGAAATGCACTTTTCATTATTTTGGGGGCTTAAAAATGATGTTTTGGTGAGTTTAAGACAAAATGATTTGTCAAAGTCAAGTTTTATTACGCAGCTCCATACAAGTTTGACTAGTAACAATGAAATTTTGGTTTGCAGAAAAGTTTCAGAAATCGATCTTGAAATGCACTTTTCATTATTTTGAGGGCTTAAAAATGATGTTTTGGTGAGTTTATGATAAACTGATTTGTCAAAGTCAAGTTTTATTACGCAGCTCCATACAAGTTTGACTAGTTACATTGAAATTTTGGTTTGCAGAAAAGTGTCAGAAATCGATCTTGAAATGCACTTTTCATTATTTTGGGGGCTTAAAAATTATGTTTTGGTGAGTTTATGATAAACTGATTTGTCAAAGTCAAGTTTTATTACGCAGCTCCATACAAGTTTGACTAGTTACATTGAAATTTTGGTTTGCAGAAAAGTGTCAGAAATCGATCTTGAAATGCACTTTTCATTATTTTGGGGGCTTAAAAATTATGTTTTGGTGAGTTTATGATAAACTGATTTGTCAAAGTCAAGTTTTATTACGCAGCTCCATACAAGTTTGACTAGTTACATTGAAATTTTGGTTTGCAGAAAAGTGTCAGAAATCGATCTTGAAATGCACTTTTCATTATTTTGGGGGCTTAAAAATTATGTTTTGGTGAGTTTATGATAAACTGATTTGTCAAAGTCAAGTTTTATTACGCAGCTCCATACAAGTTTGACTAGTTACATTGAAATTTTGGTTTGCAGAAAAGTGTCAGAAATCGATCTTGAAATGCACTTTTCATTATTTTGGGGGCTTAAAAATGATGTTTTGGTGAGTTTAAGACAAAATGATTTGTCAAAGTCAAGTTTTATTACGCAGCTCCATACAAGTTTGACTAGTAACAATGAAATTTTGGTTTGCAGAAAAGTTTCAGAAATCGATCTTGAAATGCACTTTTCATTATTTTGAGGGCTTAAAAATGATGTTTTGGTGAGTTTAAGACAAAATGATTTGTCAAAGTCAAGTTTTATTACGCAGCTCCATACAAGTTTGACTAGTTACATTGAAATTTTGGTTTGCAGAAAAGTGTCAGAAATCGATCTTGAAATGCACTTTTCATTATTTTGGGGGCTTAAAAATGATGTTTTGGTGAGTTTAAGACAAAATGATTTGTCAAAGTCAAGTTTTATTACGCAGCTCCATACAAGTTTGACTAGTAACAATGAAATTTTGGTTTGCAGAAAAGTTTCAGAAATCGATCTTGAAATGCACTTTTCATTATTTTGAGGGCTTAAAAATGATGTTTTGGTGAGTTTATGATAAACTGATTTGTCAAAGTCAAGTTTTATTACGCAGCTCCATACAAGTTTGACTAGTTACATTGAAATTTTGGTTTGCAGAAAAGTGTCAGAAATCGATCTTGAAATGCACTTTTCATTATTTTGGGGGCTTAAAAATTATGTTTTGGTGAGTTTATGATAAACTGATTTGTCAAAGTCAAGTTTTATTACGCAGCTCCATACAAGTTTGACTAGTTACATTGAAATTTTGGTTTGCAGAAAAGTGTCAGAAATCGATCTTGAAATGCACTTTTCATTATTTTGGGGGCTTAAAAATTATGTTTTGGTGAGTTTATGATAAACTGATTTGTCAAAGTCAAGTTTTATTACGCAGCTCCATACAAGTTTGACTAGTTACATTGAAATTTTGGTTTGCAGAAAAGTGTCAGAAATCGATCTTGAAATGCACTTATCATTATTTTGGGGGCTTAAAAATGATGTTTTGGCGAGTTTATGAAAAAATGATTTGTCAAAGTCAAGTTTTAATAGGCAGTTCCATACAAGCTTGACTAGTTACATTGAAATTTTGGTTTGCAGAAAAGTTTCAGAAATCGATCTTGAAATGCACTTTTCATTATTTTGGGGGCTTAAAAATGATGTTTTGGTGAGTTTAAGACAAAATGATTTGTCAAAGTCAAGTTTTATTACGCAGCTCCATACAAGTTTGACTAGTAACAATGAAATTTTGGTTTGCAGAAAAGTGTCAGAAATCGATCTTGAAATGCACTTTTCATTATTTTGGGGGCTTAAAAATGATGTTTTGGTGAGTTTATGATAAACTGATTTGTCAAAGTCAAGTTTTATTACGCAGCTCCATACAAGTTTGACTAGTTACATTGAAATTTTGGTTTGCAGAAAAGTTTCAGAAATCGATCTTGAAATGCACTTTTCATTATTTTGGGGGCTTAAAAATTATGTTTTGGTGAGTTTATGATAAACTGATTTGTCAAAGTCAAGTTTTATTACGCAGCTCCATACAAGTTTGACTAGTTACATTGAAATTTTGGTTTGCAGAAAAGTGTCAGAAATCGATCTTGAAATGCACTTTTCATTATTTTGGGGGCTTAAAAATTATGTTTTGGTGAGTTTATGATAAACTGATTTGTCAAAGTCAAGTTTTATTACGCAGCTCCATACAAGTTTGACTAGTTACATTGAAATTTTGGTTTGCAGAAAAGTGTCAGAAATCGATCTTGAAATGCACTTATCATTATTTTGGGGGCTTAAAAATGATGTTTTGGTGAGTTTAAGACAAAATGATTTGTCAAAGTCAAGTTTTATTACGCAGCTCCATACAAGTTTGACTAGTTACATTGAAATTTTGGTTTGCAGAAAAGTGTCAGAAATCGATCTTGAAATGCACTTTTCATTATTTTGGGGGCTTAAAAATTATGTTTTGGTGAGTTTATGATAAACTGATTTGTCAAAGTCAAGTTTTATTACGCAGCTCCATACAAGTTTGACTAGTTACATTGAAATTTTGGTTTGCAGAAAAGTGTCAGAAATCGATCTTGAAATGCACTTTTCATTATTTTGGGGGCTTAAAAATTATGTTTTGGTGAGTTTATGATAAACTGATTTGTCAAAGTCAAGTTTTATTACGCAGCTCCATACAAGTTTGACTAGTTACATTGAAATTTTGGTTTGCAGAAAAGTGTCAGAAATCGATCTTGAAATGCACTTTTCATTATTTTGGGGGCTTAAAAATGATGTTTTGGCGAGTTTATGAAAAAATGATTTGTCAAAGTCAAGTTTTATTACGCAGCTCCATACAAGTTTGACTAGTTACACTGAACTTTTGGTTTGCAGAAAAGTGTCAGAAATCGATCTTGAAATGCACTTTTCATTATTTTGGGGGCTTAAAAATTATGTTTTGGTGAGTTTATGATAAACTGATTTGTCAAAGTCAAGTTTTATTACGCAGCTCCATACAAGTTTGACTAGTTACATTGAAATTTTGGTTTGCAGAAAAGTTTCAGAAATCGATCTTGAAATGCACTTTTCATTATTTTGGGGGCTTAAAAATGATGTTTTGGCGAATTTATGAAAACATGATTTGTCAAAGTCAAGTTTTATTACGCAGCTCCATACAAGTTTGACTAGTTACATTGAAATTTTGGTTTGCAGAAAAGTGTCAGAAATCGATCTTGAAATGCACTTTTCATTATTTTGGGGGCTTAAAAATGATGTTTTGGTGAGTTTAAGACAAAATGATTTGTCAAAGTCAAGTTTTATTACGCAGCTCCATACAAGTTTGACTAGTTACATTGAAATTTTGGTTTGCAGAAAAGTGTCAGAAATCGATCTTGAAATGCACTTTTCATTATTTTGTGGGCTTAAAAATGATGTTTTGGTGAGTTTATGATAAACTGATTTGTCAAAGTCAAGTTTTGTTACGCAGCTCCATACAAGTTTGACTAGTTACATTGAAATTTTGGTTTGCAGAAAAGTGTCAGAAATCGATCTTGAAATGCGTTTTTCATTATTTTGGGGGTTTAAAAATGATGTTTTGGTGAGTTTATGATAAACTGATTTGTCAAAGTCAAGTTTTATTACGCAGCTCCATACAAGTTTGACTAGTTAAATTGAAATTTTGGTTTGCAGAAAAGTGTCAGAAATCGATCTTGAAATGCACTTTTCATTATTTTGGGGGCTTAAAAATGATGTTTTGGTGAGTTTATGATAAACTGATTTGTCAAAGTCAAGTTTTATTACGCAGCTCCATACAAGTTTGACTAGTTACATTGAAATTTTGGTTTGCAGGAAAGTGTCAGAAATCGATCTTGAAATGCACTTTTCATAATTTTGGGGGCTTAAAAATTATGTTTTGGTGAGTTTATGATAAACTGATTTGTCAAAGTCAAGTTTTATTACGCAGCTCCATACAAGCTTGACTAGTTACATTGAAATTTTGGTTTGCAGAAAAGTGTCAGAAATCGATCTTGAAATGCACTTTTCATTATTTTGGGGGCTTAAAAATGATGTTTTGGTGAGTTTATGATAAACTGATTTGTCAAAGTCAAGTTTTATTACGCAGCTCCATACAAGTTTGACTAGTTAAATTGAAATTTTGGTTTGCAGAAAAGTGTCAGAAATCGATCTTGAAATGCACTTTTCATTATTTTGGGGGCTTAAAAATTATGTTTTGGTGAGTTTATGATAAACTGATTTGTCAAAGTCAAGTTTTATTACGCAGCTCCATACAAGCTTGACTAGTTACATTGAAATTTTGGTTTGCAGAAAAGTGTCAGAAATCGATCTTGAAATGCACTTTTCATTATTTTGGTGACTTAAACATGATGTTTTGGTGAGTTTTTGAAAAAATGATTTGTCAAAGTCAAGTTTTGTTACGCAGCTCCATACAAGTTTGACTAGTTACATTGAAATTTTGGTTTGCAGAAAAGTGTCAGAAATCGATCTTGAAATGCGTTTTTCATTATTTTGGGGGCTTAAAAATGATGTTTTGGTGAGTTTAAGACAAAATGATTTGTCAAAGTCAAGTTTTATTACGCAGCTCCATACAAGTTTGACTAGTTACATTGAAATTTTGGTTTGCAGAAAAGTGTCAGAAATCGATCTTGAAATGCACTTTTCATTATTTTGGGGGCTTAAAAATGATGTTTTGGTGAGTTGGGACAAAATGATTTGTCAAAGTCAAGTTTTGTTACGCAGCTCCATACAAGTTTGACTAGTTACATTGAAATTTTGGTTTGCAGAAAAGTGTCAGAAATCGATCTTGAAATGCACTTTTCATTATTTTGGGGGCTTAAAAATGATGTTTTGGTGAGTTTATGATAAACTGATTTGTCAAAGTCAAGTTTTGTTACGCAGCTCCGTACAAGTTTGACTAGTTACATTGAAATTTTGGTTTGCAGAAAAGTGTCAGAAATCGATCTTGAAATGCGTTTTTCATTATTTTGGGGGTTTAAAAATGATGTTTTGGTGAGTTTATGATAAACTGATTTGTCAAAGTCAAGTTTTATTACGCAGCTCCATACAAGTTTGACTAGTTACATTGAAATTTTGGTTTGCAGAAAAGTGTCAGAAATCGATCTTGAAATGCACTTTTCATTATTTTGGGGGCTTAAAAATGATGTTTTGGTGAGTTTATGATAAACTGATTTGTCAAAGTCAAGTTTTATTACGCAGCTCCATACAAGTTTGACTAGTTACATTGAAATTTTGGTTTGCAGGAAAGTGTCAGAAATCGATCTTGAAATGCACTTTTCATTATTTTGGGGGCTTAAAAATGATGTTTTGGTGAGTTTATGATAAACTGATTTGTCAAAGTCAAGTTTTATTACGCAGCTCCATACAAGTTTGACTAGTTACATTGAAATTTTGGTTTGCAGAAAAGTGTCAGAAATCGATCTTGAAATGCACTTTTCATTATTTTGGGGGTTTAAAAATGATGTTTTGGTGAGTTTATGATAAACTGATTTGTCAAAGTCAAGTTTTATTACGCAGCTCCATACAAGTTTGACTAGTTACATTGAAATTTTGGTTTGCAGAAAAGTGTCAGAAATCGATCTTGAAATGCACTTTTCATTATTTTGGGGGCTTAAAAATGATGTTTTGGTGAGTTTATGATAAACTGATTTGTCAAAGTCAAGTTTTATTACGCAGCTCCATACAAGTTTGACTAGTTACATTGAAATTTTGGTTTGCAGAAAAGTGTCAGAAATCGATCTTGAAATGCACTTTTCATTATTTTGGGGGCTTAAAAATGATGTTTTGGTGAGTTGGGACAAAATGATTTTCAAAGTCAAGTTTTATTACGCAGCTCCATACAAGTTTGACTAGTTACATTGAAATTTTGGTTTGCAGAAAAGTGTCAGAAATCGATCTTGAAATGCACTTTTCATTATTTTGGGGGCTTAAAAATGATGTTTTGGTGAGTTTATGATAAACTGATTTGTCAAAGTCAAGTTTTGTTACGCAGCTCCATACAAGTTTGACTAGTTACATTGAAATTTTGGTTTGCAGAAAAGTGTCAGAAATCGATCTTGAAATGCACTTTTCATTATTTTGGGGGCTTAAAAATTATGTTTTGGTGAGTTTATGATAAACTGATTTGTCAAAGTCAAGTTTTATTACGCAGCTCCATACAAGTTTGACTAGTTACATTGAAATTTTGGTTTGCAGAAAAGTGTCAGAAATCGATCTTGAAATGCGTTTTTCATTATTTTGGGGGTTTAAAAATGATGTTTTGGTGAGTTTATGATAAACTGATTTGTCAAAGTCAAGTTTTATTACGCAGCTCCATACAAGTTTGACTAGTTACATTGAAATTTTGGTTTGCAGAAAAGTGTCAGAAATCGATCTTGAAATGCACTTTTCATTATTTTGGGGGCTTAAAAATGATGTTTTGGTGAGTTTATGATAAACTGATTTGTCAAAGTCAAGTTTTTTTACGCAGCTCCATACAAGTTTGGCTAGTTACATTGAAATTTTGGTTTGCAGAAAAGTGTCAGAAATCGATCTTGAAATGCACTTTTCATTATTTTGGGGGCTTAAAAATTATGTTTTGGTGAGTTTATGATAAACTGATTTGTCAAAGTCAAGTTTTGTTACGCAGCTCCATACAAGTTTGACTAGTTACATTGAAATTTTGGTTTGCAGGAAAGTGTCAGAAATCGATCTTGAAATGCACTTTTCATAATTTTGGGGGCTTAAAAATTATGTTTTGGTGAGTTTATGATAAACTGATTTGTCAAAGTCAAGTTTTATTACGCAGCTCCATACAAGCTTGACTAGTTACATTGAAATTTTGGTTTGCAGAAAAGTGTCAGAAATCGATCTTGAAATGCACTTTTCATTATTTTGGTGACTTAAACATGATGTTTTGGTGAGTTTTTGAAAAAATGATTTGTCAAAGTCAAGTTTTGTTACGCAGCTCCATACAAGTTTGACTAGTTACATTGAAATTTTGGTTTGCAGAAAAGTGTCAGAAATCGATCTTGAAATGCGTTTTTCATTATTTTGGGGGCTTAAAAATGATGTTTTGGTGAGTTTAAGACAAAATGATTTGTCAAAGTCAAGTTTTATTACGCAGCTCCATACAAGTTTGACTAGTTACATTGAAATTTTGGTTTGCAGAAAAGTGTCAGAAATCGATCTTGAAATGCACTTTTCATTATTTTGGGGGCTTAAAAATGATGTTTTGGTGAGTTGGGACAAAATGATTTGTCAAAGTCAAGTTTTATTACGCAGCTCCATACAAGTTTGACTAGTTACATTGAAATTTTGGTTTGCAGAAAAGTGTCAGAAATCGATCTTGAAATGCACTTTTCATTATTTTGGGGGCTTAAAAATGATGTTTTGGTGAGTTTATGATAAACTGATTTGTCAAAGTCAAGTTTTGTTACGCAGCTCCATACAAGTTTGACTAGTTACATTGAAATTTTGGTTTGCAGAAAAGTGTCAGAAATCGATCTTGAAATGCACTTTTCATTATTTTGGGGGCTTAAAAATGATGTTTTGGTGAGTTTATGATAAACTGATTTGTCAAAGTCAAGTTTTGTTACGCAGCTCCATACAAGTTTGACTAGTTACATTGAAATTTTGGTTTGCAGAAAAGTGTCAGAAATCGATCTTGAAATGCGTTTTTCATTATTTTGGGGGTTTAAAAATGATGTTTTGGTGAGTTTATCATAAACTGATTTGTCAAAGTCAAGTTTTATTACGCAGCTCCATACAAGTTTGACTAGTTACATTGAAATTTTGGTTTGCAGAAAAGTGTCAGAAATCGATCTTGAAATGCACTTTTCATTATTTTGGGGGCTTAAAAATGATGTTTTGGTGAGTTTATGATAAACTGATTTGTCAAAGTCAAGTTTTATTACGCAGCTCCATACAAGTTTGACTAGTTACATTGAAATTTTGGTTTGCAGGAAAGTGTCAGAAATCGATCTTGAAATGCACTTTTCATTATTTTGGGGGCTTAAAAATGATGTTTTGGTGAGTTTATGATAAACTGATTTGTCAAAGTCAAGTTTTATTACGCAGCTCCATACAAGTTTGACTAGTTACATTGAAATTTTGGTTTGCAGAAAAGTGTCAGAAATCGATCTTGAAATGCACTTTTCATTATTTTGGGGGTTTAAAAATGATGTTTTGGTGAGTTTATGATAAACTGATTTGTCAAAGTCAAGTTTTATTACGCAGCTCCATACAAGTTTGACTAGTTACATTGAAATTTTGGTTTGCAGAAAAGTGTCAGAAATCGATCTTGAAATGCACTTTTCATTATTTTGGGGGCTTAAAAATGATGTTTTGGTGAGTTTATGATAAACTGATTTGTCAAAGTCAAGTTTTTTTACGCAGCTCCATACAAGTTTGACTAGTTACATTGAAATTTTGGTTTGCAGAAAAGTGTCAGAAATCGATCTTGAAATGCACTTTTCATTATTTTGGGGGCTTAAAAATGATGTTTTGGCGAGTTTATGATAAACTGATTTGTCAAAGTCAAGTTTTTTTACGCAGCTCCATACAAGTTTGACTAGTTACATTGAAATTTTGGTTTGCAGAAAAGTGTCAGAAATCGATCTTGAAATGCACTTTTCATTATTTTGGGGGCTTAAAAATGATGTTTTGGTGAGTTTAGGACAAAATGATTTGTCAAAGTCAAGTTTTATTACGCAGCTCCATACAAGTTTGACTAGTTACATTGAAATTTTGGTTTGCAGAAAAGTGTCAGAAATCGATCTTGAAATGCACTTTTCATTATTTTGGGGGCTTAAAAATTATGTTTTGGTGAGTTTATGATAAACTGATTTGTCAAAGTCAAGTTTTATTACGCAGCTCCATACAAGTTTGACCAGTTACATTGAAATTTTGGTTTGCAGAAAAGTGTCAGAAATCGATCTTGAAATGCACTTTTCATTATTTTGGGGGCTTAAAAATTATGTTTTGGTGAGTTTATGATAAACTGATTTGTCAAAGTCAAGTTTTATTACGCAGCTCCATACAAGTTTGGCTAGTTACATTGAAATTTTGGTTTGCAGAAAAGTGTCAGAAATCGATCTTGAAATGCACTTTTCATTATTTTGGGGGCTTAAAAATGATGTTTTGGTGAGTTTATGATAAACTGATTTGTCAAAGTCAAGTTTTATTACGCAGCTCCATACAAGTTTGGCTAGTTACATTGAAATTTTGGTTTGCAGAAAAGTGTCAGAAATCGATCTTGAAATGCACTTTTCATTATTTTGGGGGCTTAAAAATGATGTTTTGGTGAGTTTATGATAAACTGATTTGTCAAAGTCAAGTTTTATTACGCAGCTCCATACAAGTTTGACTAGTTACATTGAAATTTTGGTTTGCAGAAAAGTGTCAGAAATCGATCTTGAAATGCGTTTTTCATTATTTTGGGGGCTTAAAAATTATGTTTTGGTGAGTTTAAGACAAAATGATTTGTCAAAGTCAAGTTTTATTACGCAGCTCCATACAAGTTTGACTAGTTACATTGAAATTTTGGTTTGCAGAAAAGTGTCAGAAATCGATCTTGAAATGCACTTTTCATTATTTTGGGGGCTTAAAAATGATGTTTTGGTGAGTTTATGATAAACTGATTTGTCAAAGTCAAGTTTTATTACGCAGCTCCATACAAGTTTGACTAGTTACATTGAAATTTTGGTTTGCAGAAAAGTTTCAGAAATCGATCTTGAAATGCACTTTTCATTATTTTGGGGGCTTAAAAATGATGTTTTGGTGAGTTTAAGACAAAATGATTTGTCAAAGTCAAGTTTTATTACGCAGCTCCATACAAGTTTGACTAGTTACATTGAAATTTTGGTTTGCAGAAAAGTGTCAGAAATCGATCTTGAAATGCACTTTTCATTATTTTGGGGGCTTAAAAATAATTTTTTGGCGAGTTGATGAAAAAATGATTTGTCAAAGTCAAGTTTTAATAGGCAGTTCTATACAAGCTTGACTAGTTACATTGAAATTTTGGTTTGCAGAAAAGTGTCAGAAATCGATCTTGAAATGCACTTTTCATTATTTTGGGGGCTTAAAAATGATGTTTTGGTGAGTTTAAGACAAAATGATTTGTCAAAGTCAAGTTTTATTACGCAGCTCCATACAAGTTTGACTAGTTACATTGAAATTTTGGTTTGCAGAAAAGTGTCAGAAATCGATCTTGAAATGCACTTATCATTATTTTGGGGGCTTAAAAATGATGTTTTGGTGAGTGTTGCGGATGGTTTTAGCACCAAAGGGAAACAATAATGTAGATTTAAAGTGTTATATTATAAGAAAATCACAAAATTAGTGCACTTCCCGATGGTTTGCGGTCAAAGAGGTCGAAGGCGCGTCCTTCGGCCCTATTTATGCCTTTTTTCCTGCTTCGTCGCCATCGCAATCGTGGTTGTCATGATGGTGGGCACTGTCACACCATCCTCCTAATCTTAGAATCCTACAACAGCGCAACTGTTGTAGGGTAACACTGCTAACTCAATACGTAAACAACGCGTTGTGCTCGCATTCACAACATTCTCCCCACCAGTGTAACGCTCCGGTGCGTTACACTATCCTAACGTTTGTTTACTTCTGATTCGTACAATCTGTCAAAACCCGCGGCCTACTATTCGCTTATCCTGCTGTTCCCACGTCCAAAACCGCAATTTTTGTCGCTGGTCTTTCCAAAATACCATTGGCCGTTTGTACTCTCGCCCGCCTAACCTGATCATCCTTGGCGCGGGTCACCTCGAGTACGCGTCCCATAGGCCAGGTATTCCGAGGTAAGTTCCCATCCACAATCAACACTACGTCTCCCACCTTGATCGGTGGCGCCGGGTGGAACCATTTTGTCCTGCGTGTGAGTGTTGGCAAATATTCCGCTATCCACCGCTTCCAAAAGATATCCGCGTTCACTTGCACAGCACCCCAAGACGTCCGTATGGCTGTCGGCGAATCGTCGAAGCAGACGGCCGGCTTACTCCCGTCGGGGCTTCCCAGTAGTAGGTGATTTGGCGTTATTGGGCAGTCGGATTCCTCGTCGAGTGGTACGTAGGTCAGCGGTCTAGAGTTGATCATCATCTCCACTTCAGCCAATGTTGATATCAAGATTTCATCCGTAGGGAGACGTGGTAGATCAAAACCGCTCAAGATTTTCTTCACTGACTGCACGAGACGTTCCCAGCTTCCGCCGAAATGGGGTGCCGCCGGCGGGTTGAACTTCCACTTCAGCTCCGGACCGCTGAATCTTAACTTCAGCGCGTTCTCGTCTACATCCTTCAAGGCGACCTTAAGCTCTTTCGCCGCACCAACAAAATTAGTGCCTCGGTCGCTGATTATTTCCCGAGGGGAACCTCTTCTTGCGATGAACCGCCGAATCGCTAAAATACACGAAGCAGTCGTTAGTGCGTGTGCTACCTCTAAATGCACTGCTCTCGTCGTGAGGCAGGTGAACAGTGCTCCCCAGCGCTTCTCCGAGTGCCGCCCCACTACCACAAAAATTGGTCCGAAGTAATCCAGCCCAGTGTATGTAAATGCTCGCTGGCTTACTGCTACTCTCTGTCGGGGAATATCGCCCATTAAGGGTGGATTTGGTGCAGCATTTCTTATCTTGCAGTGCTGGCAACCACGTCGAACCCGGTTGAACTCCACCAGCACCTTCGGAATGTAATACCGTGTTCGGAGTTGGCCTACCACCGTACTATGGCTCTGATGGCAATATCGCTCGTGGAAGTCCCTGATGATCAGATCCGTGACGGGATGTCGCCTAGGTAAGATGATAGGCTTCCCCAGTGAAGCACCCAGTGGTGTATAATTATTCAACCTCCCCCGCATTCTTAAAATACCTCTTTCGTCGATTTCAGGAGATAATTTATACAGCGAGCTATCTGGTCCGATCACTCTCTTCCAAGGATGTTTCTGCTTCGCGCCACTGCTCAGCCGTCTGATGTCAGCGGCAAATCCATCCAACTGTACCCATATGTACAATGACCGCTCCGCAGCAAACAGCTCCTCCTGCGTCAGCGGCCCTCCAACTTTCTCTTCTCGCCTAACTCGTCGTTGCAGGTTCCCAATGTACCGGTGAATGTAGCCCACCGTTCGCAGCAACTTCTTCCATCGCGAGAAGTGGGTGAAATCAACTATAATGTTGACTACAGCGTGGTGTGATACGCTCTTGCGTATTTCCTCCGATGTTTCACCAGGATCGTTGTTATTAATTGGCCACTTTTCCTCCGCCTCCCACAGGAACTCTGGCCCGCGAAACCATCTGCTGGATGAGGTCAGGTCGGGATCTCCTTGCCATTTCGTTCCGTCATCTGCTACGTTGATCTTAGTGGAAAGCCATCGCCATTCATTAGTGTTTGTTATTTCGAACAATTCACTCACCCGGAAAGCGACGAATGTGCTAAACCGCCTATGGTCCGACCTAATCCAGCTCACAACGTTCCGTGAATCCGTCCAGAACATCCTTCTGTCGATCTTCAATCGATGTGTCTTGGTGATATGGTCCGCAAAACGTGCTCCTATTACAGCTGCTTGAAGCTCCAGCCGTGGTATGGACAGAAGCTTCAGTGGAGCAACCCGCGTCTTAGATCCAATCAGGGCGCACTCCACAACACCATTCTCTTCGAAGCGTAGGTAAGCAACCGCGGCCATCCCACTCTGGCTCGCATCGGTGAAAACATGTAGTTGCACGTTTGATTTATTCGCTGACGTTAGGGTTCGATAACACCTCCCGATTGTCAGCTTCTCTAATTCCGGCAATAATCCAACCCATCTTAACCATTTCCTTGCAGCTTCACCTTCGATTATTTTGTCCCAGTGTATGCCGGATCTACATAAATCCTGCAGGAGAACCTTGAGGAACATGAGGAAATGGCCAATAAGCCCCAAGGGATCGTAGATCATCATAAGCGTACTTAGCACTTCGCGTCTTGATGGTAATCTACTACCTGCCAACAGCTTCTCGTCGATACGCGGATTTATACGAAAGGTAAATGTATCATCAGCCGTATTCCACCACATACCTAAGACTTTTTCGGTGTCTTGATTCGAGCTCATGTCGATGCATATGTTGTTGTTGGCTCCCCACCGTAGCTTGTCCACAACTTCCTTCGCGTTAGACAACCAATTCCGGATCTCGAAACCGCCCTTCGAATGCACGAACCTCACGTTCTCCGCCAAAGCAACTGCCTCATCGACAGTTTCGACACTCGCCAACAGGTCGTCTACATAATGCTCGTACTTGATACATTCCGCTGCTCGGGGAAAGTGTTCAGCAAATCTATCCGCGTTGAGATTCTTTACGAAGTGAGCGGCCGCAGGCGAGCAAGCAGCGCCGAAAGTCATCACGGAAACGGCATATACGCTAGGTTCTCCATTCTGCTTGCTGCCATCGTCCCAGAAAATCATCTGGCTTCGTTGATCAACGGGATTCATGCGTACCTGGAAAAACATTTCTCGTATGTCTCCAGTTATGGCAATTCGATTCTCTCGAAATTTGTACAGCACCTGTACAAGCCCCACTAGTTGGTCCGGACCGGTAAGCAGGAATGTGTTTAAGCTCACCCCATGCACTTGTGCAGCGGCGTCAAACACCATACGCAACTTCCCGGGTTTATTAGGGTTGTAAACTGGGAAAATCGGCAAGTACCAGTCCCTATCCTTCCTCTCCATAATTTCTTCTTCCGGAACGCGCTGAATGTACCCTTTCTCTGCATACTCGTGCATCTTATTGTTGATCGCCCTCGCTAATTCCGGATTTTTGTCACATTTCCTTTTCAGGCACGCGTGACGTTTAAGAGCCATCTCGCGGCTGCATGGGAGGCGCACATCATCATACTTCCATAGTAAACATGTTTCGTAGCGGTCTTCTAACAGGCGCGTTCCGGTATTTAGCAACTTGGTCGCACGTTCTTCTTCCTTCGAAACAAGTTTACTTGAAACGCTTACTCCAATCGAATCCAAAGAGAAGTATTCCTTTAACGCCATGTTCAGCTTCTGATCGCTTTTCCCATTACAGGTACACAAATGGAAATTATGATACGCCGTAGTACTTACGGAGGCAGGTGTGTAGCACGGACCAGACACTGTCCACCCGAGTCTCGTCTTAGCGGCGATCGGCTCGTTGAAACTCCCTTCCACGCAACGCAGCGGCTTACCCAGATGAATATCATTGACGCCGATCAGGATACGTGGTGTTGCATTCGTGTAGGGAACAATCGGGAGTCCCTTCAGATGTGGATATAACTCCACCAGCTTCCCGATCGATAACGTCTGCGCCGGCAGCGAGAGATCACGCAAGGTGTGTGCCTTCCGAATGTCGAACACCACTGCTCCTTGGTGCACACCCGAAATCCGCAGCTGAACTTCCCTCGAATCGGATTCGTCGCGCTGTGTATCGTCCGTCCACTTCAAACACAAAGGGTTCAACGTGCCCTCGATTCCCAATTCGTCAATCAGCCTGCGATCCACAAATGTTGCCGAAGACCCTTCATCTAAAAATGCGAATGTTGTTATGGCAGTCTTCTCTCCGTGCACTACAACGGGAACATAGCGGAAAAGTGTGTTATTGTCATTACCAACGTGAGAGTTCAGTGAATGAGTAGTTTGTGTGTTCTTGCGTGATAGTGGTTTTTGTTCCGTGTAATGTAACAGTTTGTGATGCGTTTCCGAACAACCGTCGGTACCACATCGAGTCCTTACGAAGCAAGTGCCCCTATGTGTTCCCAAGCACGTGACACATAGTTTGCGCCCTTGAATGTGCGATCGCCTCTCCCGCACCGTCATTTCCATAAACCGTGCACAATCGGCCAGTGTGCGGCAGGAATCGTGACACAGCGCACAATATGTTTTCCGCGTAGTGTTGTGTACGTTAACGTGCGCGTGTGCTTTTCTTACCGGTAGTGGCCGTGATGTTTCGGGTCGCGTCGTTGGCTCGAAGGTTTTCGAAGCGGCGCTCGCAGCCACCGCAATCTCTGAAAACCACTTGTCGAACTCCCTGATGGTTTCCCGCGACAGTTTGAGCTTGTAACGAGCCCACTCTAACCTGCGCTCGGCGGGAAGCTTCGTTACCAGTTCTCTTAGTAACGTGACGTTGCAGTCGTAGTCCTGCAGCCCCGAAACCTCTATCGTAGCGCACATTTTCCGCACCATTTTTCCAAACGCGGCTAGCGTCTCCAATCGTTCGGTCCGAACGGGGGGTAGCCTCCTCACCTTTTCCACCAGATCGTCCACTATGAGATCTGGTCTACCGTACTCAGTGCACAAGATCTCCATCACTTTGGCCAGACCATCCGGTAGCAGCATGATGTGGTCGACCGACTCCAGTGCTGGCCCCCGTAGGGCCTTTTGTAGGCGGATCAGGTTCTCATCATCACTAAACCCACAGAGAACAGTGGATCGCTGATACGTCGCGTAGAACAGTCCCCACTGCCCTACGTCTCCGGAGAAAACTGGAAGATCCTTCGGGATTGACCTCCGCGCTTCCTCTTGACTTGGCGTCAGACGGGACACGCGAACCTGCATCCCGGGATTCGGCGCCATTGTCGAATTCGGCCCCGGATTTTTCTCCTGCTTGAAATGCCGTTCAAGCCTCCCTTCGCGGTGCATTTTAATGGAGTCTTCCACCGCACGCCTCCACTGCGCGTACTCTCGTTCTTGCGCCGCTGCTTGGTCCGCTGCCCATGTCGTGTCGTACTCCGGTGGACATCGGGTTGTTGCCGGGGTCAAAGGTTGATGACCTCGGGCGTCGTCCACCATCCCGCCATCGTACCGCAACGGTGCCGGAGCTCTGCGTGTTACCCACGCACCCGCGGTCGCAATTGGGGTCACCGGTGGATGACCCGAGCCGCCATTATTAATATCGTCGTCATGGTGACGACTCAACGGCGTCGTTCCGACGCGGCTCGTTTCCTGCAACCAGGCTGCCGTTTTAGCTACATACGTGCTTACCTGGCTGCTACGGTCCGAAATTTCCTCTTCGAGCTCGATTTCGCGCAGCTCGATCTCCAGCTCCTTTCGGGCGTTTTCTAGTTTGAGCTGCTTTTTCTGCAGCTCGATTCGCCTTCTCCTTACCTCCAGGTCCTGGGGTAGAATGGCGGGTGACACATCCCCGTCCTTCGGTGGTTCCTCCACGACGCTCACACGCCTTCCCGACGGGTTTGCCGATGTGGTCGCCTGCTGCTCCGGCAGCTCTACGACCTCCTGGCAGCTAGTGTCCAATGCTCTGTCCATCACAACTTAACTTTACTTCACTTCGCGAATTACACTACTCCCGATGGCGAGATTTACATGCGCGCGCGTACCGTTCGATCGCAATCTTTACACGTACTACGTTTTCGACGATTTAAATACGTTTTTTAATGTACCGAACAAGTGAAGTGATCTAATTTTGTGAAATGTTGCGGATGGTTTTAGCACCAAAGGGAAACAATAATGTAGATTTAAAGTGTTATATTATAAGAAAATCACAAAATTAGGGCACTTCCCGATGGTTTGCGGTCAAAGAGGTCGAAGGCGCGTCCTTCGGCCCTATTTATGCCTTTTTTCCTGCTTCGTCGCCATCGCAATCGTGGTTGTCATGATGGTGGGCACTGTCACACCATCCTCCTAATCTTAGAATCCTACAACAGCGCAACTGTTGTAGGGTAACACTGCTAACTCAATACGTAAACAACGCGTTGTGCTCGCATTCACAACACGAAGTGAAGTAAAGTTAAGTTGTGATGGACAGAGCATTGGACACTAGCTGCCAGGAGGTCGTAGAGCTGCCGGAGCAGCAGGCGACCACATCGGCAAACCCGTCGGGAAGGCGTGTGAGCGTCGTGGAGGAACCACCGAAGGACGGGGATGTGTCACCCGCCATTCTACCCCAGGACCTGGAGGTAAGGAGAAGGCGAATCGAGCTGCAGAAAAAGCAGCTCAAACTAGAAAACGCCCGAAAGGAGCTGGAGATCGAGCTGCGCGAAATCGAGCTCGAAGAGGAAATTTCGGACCGTAGCAGCCAGGTAAGCACGTATGTAGCTAAAACGGCAGCCTGGTTGCAGGAAACGAGCCGCGTCGGAACGACGCCGTTGAGTCGTCACCATGACGACGATATTAATAATGGCGGCTCGGGTCATCCACCGGTGACCCCAATTGCGACCGCGGGTGCGTGGGTAACACGCAGAGCTCCGGCACCGTTGCGGTACGATGGCGGGATGGTGGACGACGCCCGAGGTCATCAACCTTTGACCCCGGCAACAACCCGATGTCCACCGGAGTACGACACGACATGGGCAGCGGACCAAGCAGCGGCGCAAGAACGAGAGTACGCGCAGTGGAGGCGTGCGGTGGAAGACTCCATTAAAATGCACCGCGAAGGGAGGCTTGAACGGCATTTCAAGCAGGAGAAAAATCCGGGGCCGAATTCGACAATGGCGCCGAATCCCGGGATGCAGGTTCGCGTGTCCCGTCTGACGCCAAGTCAAGAGGAAGCGCGGAGGTCAATCCCGAAGGATCTTCCAGTTTTCTCCGGAGACGTAGGGCAGTGGGGACTGTTCTACGCGACGTATCAGCGATCCACTGTTCTCTGTGGGTTTAGTGATGATGAGAACCTGATCCGCCTACAAAAGGCCCTACGGGGGCCAGCACTGGAGTCGGTCGACCACATCATGCTGCTACCGGATGGTCTGGCCAAAGTGATGGAGATCTTGTGCACTGAGTACGGTAGACCAGATCTCATAGTGGACGATCTGGTGGAAAAGGTGAGGAGGCTACCCCCCGTTCGGACCGAACGATTGGAGACGCTAGCCGCGTTTGGAAAAATGGTGCGGAAAATGTGCGCTACGATAGAGGTTTCGGGGCTGCAGGACTACGATTGCAACGTCACGTTACTAAGAGAACTGGTAACGAAGCTTCCCGCCGAGCGCAGGTTAGAGTGGGCTCGTTACAAGCTCAAACTGTCGCGGGAAACCATCAGGGAGTTCGACAAGTGGTTTTCAGAGATTGCGGTGGCTGCGAGCGCCGCTTCGAAAACCTTCGAGCCAACGACGCGACCCGAAACATCACGGCCACTACCGGTAAGAAAAGCACACGCGCACGTTAACGTACACAACACTACGCGGAAAACATATTGTGCGCTGTGTCACGATTCCTGCCGCACACTGGCCGATTGTGCACGGTTTATGGAAATGACGGTGCGGGAGAGGCGATCGCACATTCAAGGGCGCAAACTATGTGTCACGTGCTTGGGAACACATAGGGGCACTTGCTTCGTAAGGACTCGATGTGGTACCGACGGTTGTTCGGAAACGCATCACAAACTGTTACATTACACGGAACAAAAACCACTATCACGCAAGAACACACAAACTACTCATTCACTGAACTCTCACGTTGGTAATGACAATAACACACTTTTCCGCTATGTTCCCGTTGTAGTGCACGGAGAGAAGACTGCCATAACAACATTCGCATTTTTAGATGAAGGGTCTTCGGCAACATTTGTGGATCGCAGGCTGATTGACGAATTGGGAATCGAGGGCACGTTGAACCCTTTGTGTTTGAAGTGGACGGACGATACACAGCGCGACGAATCCGATTCGAGGGAAGTTCAGCTGCGGATTTCGGGTGTGCACCAAGGAGCAGTGGTGTTCGACATTCGGAAGGCACACACCTTGCGTGATCTCTCGCTGCCGGCGCAGACGTTATCGATCGGGAAGCTGGTGGAGTTATATCCACATCTGAAGGGACTCCCGATTGTTCCCTACACGAATGCAACACCACGTATCCTGATCGGCGTCAATGATATTCATCTGGGTAAGCTGCTGCGTTGCGTGGAAGGGAGTTTCAACGAGCCGATCGCCGCTAAGACGAGACTCGGGTGGACAGTGTCTGGTCCGTGCTACACACCTACCTCCGTAAGTGCTACGGCGTATCATAATTTCCATTTGTGTACCTGTAATGGGAAAAGCGATCAGAAGCTGAACATGGCGTTAAAGGAATACTTCTCTTTGGATTCGATTGGAGTAAGCGTTTCAAGTAAACTTGTTTCGAAGGAAGAAGAACGTGCGACCAAGTTGCTAAATACCGGAACGCGCCTGTTAGAAGACCGCTACGAAACATGTTTACTATGGAAGTATGATGATGTGCGCCTCCCATGCAGCCGCGAGATGGCTCTTAAACGTCACGCGTGCCTGAAAAGGAAATGTGACAAAAATCCGGAATTAGCGAGGGCGATCAACAATAAGATGCACGAGTATGCAGAGAAAGGGTACATTCAGCGCGTTCCGGAAGAAGAAATTATGGAGAGGAAGGATAGGGACTGGTACTTGCCGATTTTCCCAGTTTACAACCCTAATAAACCCGGGAAGTTGCGTATGGTGTTTGACGCCGCTGCACAAGTGCATGGGGTGAGCTTAAACACATTCCTGCTTACCGGTCCGGACCAACTAGTGGGGCTTGTACAGGTGCTGTACAAATTTCGAGAGAATCGAATTGCCATAACTGGAGACATACGAGAAATGTTTTTCCAGGTACGCATGAATCCCGTTGATCAACGAAGCCAGATGATTTTCTGGGACGATGGCAGCAAGCAGAATGGAGAACCTAGCGTATATGCCGTTTCCGTGATGACTTTCGGCGCTGCTTGCTCGCCTGCGGCCGCTCACTTCGTAAAGAATCTCAACGCGGATAGATTTGCTGAACGCTTTCCCCGAGCAGCGGAATGTATCAAGTACGAGCATTATGTAGACGACCTGTTGGCGAGTGTCGAAACTGTCGATGAGGCAGTTGCTTTGGCGGAGAACGTGAGGTTCGTGCATTCGAAGGGCGGTTTCGAGATCCGGAATTGGTTGTCTAACGCGAAGGAAGTTGTGGACAAGCTACGGTGGGGAGCCAACAACAATATATGCATCGACATGAGCTCGAATCAAGACACCGAAAAAGTCTTAGGTATGTGGTGGAATACGGCTGATGATACATTTACCTTTCGTATAAATCCGCGTATCGACGAGAAGCTGTTGGCAGGTAGTAGATTACCATCAAGACGCGAAGTGCTAAGTACGCTTATGATGATCTACGATCCCTTGGGGCTTATTGGCCATTTCCTCATGTTCCTCAAGGTTCTCCTGCAGGATTTATGTAGATCCGGCATACACTGGGACAAAATAATCGAAGGTGAAGCTGCAAGGAAATGGTTAAGATGGGTTGGATTATTGCCGGAATTAGAGAAGCTGACAATCGGGAGGTGTTATCGAACCCTAACGTCAGCGAATAAATCAAACGTGCAACTACATGTTTTCACCGATGCGAGCCAGAGTGGGATGGCCGCGGTTGCTTACCTACGCTTCGAAGAGAATGGTGTTGTGGAGTGCGCCCTGATTGGATCTAAGACGCGGGTTGCTCCACTGAAGCTTCTGTCCATACCACGGCTGGAGCTTCAAGCAGCTGTAATAGGAGCACGTTTTGCGGACCATATCACCAAGACACATCGATTGAAGATCGACAGAAGGATGTTCTGGACGGATTCACGGAACGTTGTGAGCTGGATTAGGTCGGACCATAGGCGGTTTAGCACATTCGTCGCTTTCCGGGTGAGTGAATTGTTCGAAATAACAAACACTAATGAATGGCGATGGCTTTCCACTAAGATCAACGTAGCAGATGACGGAACGAAATGGCAAGGAGATCCCGACCTGACCTCATCCAGCAGATGGTTTCGCGGGCCAGAGTTCCTGTGGGAGGCGGAGGAAAAGTGGCCAATTAATAACAACGATCCTGGTGAAACATCGGAGGAAATACGCAAGAGCGTATCACACCACGCTGTAGTCAACATTATAGTTGATTTCACCCACTTCTCGCGATGGAAGAAGTTGCTGCGAACGGTGGGCTACATTCACCGGTACATTGGGAACCTGCAACGACGAGTTAGGCGAGAAGAGAAAGTTGGAGGGCCGCTGACGCAGGAGGAGCTGTTTGCTGCGGAGCGGTCATTGTACATATGGGTACAGTTGGATGGATTTGCCGCTGACATCAGACGGCTGAGCAGTGGCGCGAAGCAGAAACATCCTTGGAAGAGAGTGATCGGACCAGATAGCTCGCTGTATAAATTATCTCCTGAAATCGACGAAAGAGGTATTTTAAGAATGCGGGGGAGGTTGAATAATTATACACCACTGGGTGCTTCACTGGGGAAGCCTATCATCTTACCTAGGCGACATCCCGTCACGGATCTGATCATCAGGGACTTCCACGAGCGATATTGCCATCAGAGCCATAGTACGGTGGTAGGCCAACTCCGAACACGGTATTACATTCCGAAGGTGCTGGTGGAGTTCAACCGGGTTCGACGTGGTTGCCAGCACTGCAAGATAAGAAATGCTGCACCAAATCCACCCTTAATGGGCGATATTCCCCGACAGAGAGTAGCAGTAAGCCAGCGAGCATTTACATACACTGGGCTGGATTACTTCGGACCAATTTTTGTGGTAGTGGGGCGGCACTCGGAGAAGCGCTGGGGAGCACTGTTCACCTGCCTCACGACGAGAGCAGTGCATTTAGAGGTAGCACACGCACTAACGACTGCTTCGTGTATTTTAGCGATTCGGCGGTTCATCGCAAGAAGAGGTTCCCCTCGGGAAATAATCAGCGACCGAGGCACTAATTTTGTTGGTGCGGCGAAAGAGCTTAAGGTCGCCTTGAAGGATGTAGACGAGAACGCGCTGAAGTTAAGATTCAGCGGTCCGGAGCTGAAGTGGAAGTTCAACCCGCCGGCGGCACCCCATTTCGGCGGAAGCTGGGAACGTCTCGTGCAGTCAGTGAAGAAAATCTTGAGCGGTTTTGATCTACCACGTCTCCCTACGGATGAAATCTTGATATCAACATTGGCTGAAGTGGAGATGATGATCAACTCTAGACCGCTGACCTACGTACCACTCGACGAGGAATCCGACTGCCCAATAACGCCAAATCACCTACTACTGGGAAGCCCCGACGGGAGTAAGCCGGCCGTCTGCTTCGACGATTCGCCGACAGCCATACGGACGTCTTGGGGTGCTGTGCAAGTGAACGCGGATATCTTTTGGAAGCGGTGGATAGCGGAATATTTGCCAACACTCACACGCAGGACAAAATGGTTCCACCCGGCGCCACCGATCAAGGTGGGAGACGTAGTGTTGATTGTGGATGGGAACTTACCTCGGAATACCTGGCCTATGGGACGCGTACTCGAGGTGACCCGCGCCAAGGATGATCAGGTTAGGCGGGCGAGAGTACAAACGGCCAATGGTATTTTGGAAAGACCAGCGACAAAAATTGCGGTTTTGGACGTGGGAACAGCAGGATAAGCGAATAGTAGGCCGCGGGTTTTGACAGATTGTACGAATCAGAAGTAAACAAACGTTAGGATAGTGTAACGCACCGGAGCGTTACACTGGTGGGGAGAATGTTGTGAATGCGAGCACAACGCGTTGTTTACGTATTGAGTTAGCAGTGTTACCCTACAACAGTTGCGCTGTTGTAGGATTCTAAGATTAGGAGGATGGTGTGACAGTGCCCACCATCATGACAACCACGATTGCGATGGCGACGAAGCAGGAAAAAAGGCATAAATAGGGCCGAAGGACGCGCCTTCGACCTCTTTGACCGCAAACCATCGGGAAGTGCACTAATTTTGTGATTTTCTTATAATATAACACTTTAAATCTACATTATTGTTTCCCTTTGGTGCTAAAACCATCCGCAACACTTCGCGAATTACACTACTCCCGATGGCGAGATTTACATGCGCGCGCGTACCGTTCGATCACAATCTTTACACGTACTACGTTTTCGACGATTTAAATACGTTTTTTAATGTACCGAACAAGTGAAGTGATCTAATTTTGTGAAATGTTGCGGATGGTTTTAGCACCAAAGGGAAACAATAATGTAGATTTAAAGTGTTATATTATAAGAAAATCACAAAATTAGTGCACTTCCCGATGGTTTGCGGTCAAAGAGGTCGAAGGCGCGTCCTTCGGCCCTATTTATGCCTTTTTTCCTGCTTCGTCGCCATCGCAATCGTGGTTGTCATGATGGTGGGCACTGTCACACCATCCTCCTAATCTTAGAATCCTACAACAGCGCAACTGTTGTAGGGTAACACTGCTAACTCAATACGTAAACAACGCGTTGTGCTCGCATTCACAACAGTGAGTTTAAGACAAAATGATTTGTCAAAGTCAAGTTTTATTACGCAGCTCCATACAAGTTTGACTAGTTACATTGAAATTTTGGTTTGCAGAAAAGTTTCAGAAATCGATCTTGAAATGCACTTATCATTATTTTGGGGGCTTCACAATTATGTTTTGGTGAGTTTAAGACAAAATGATTTGTCAAAGTCAAGTTTTATTACGCAGCTCCATACAAGTTTGACTAGTTACATTGAAATTTTGGTTTGCAGAAAAGTGTCAGAAATCGATCTTGAAATGCACTTATCATTATTTTGGGGGCTTAAAAATAATTTTTTGGCGAGTTGATGAAAAAATGATTTGTCAAAGTCAAGTTTTAATAGGCAGTTCTATACAAGCTTGACTAGTTACATTGAAATTTTGGTTTGCAGAAAAGTGTCAGAAATCGATCTTGAAATGCACTTTTCATTATTTTGGGGGCTTAAAAATTATGTTTTGGTGAGTTTATGATAAACTGATTTGTCAAAGTCAAGTTTTATTACGCAGCGCCATACAAGTTTGACTAGTTACATTGAAATTTTGGTTTGCAGAAAAGTGTCAAAAATCGATCTTGAAATGCACTTATCATTATTTTGGGGGCTTAAAAATGATGTTTTGGTGAGTTTAAGACAAAATGATTTGTCAAAGTCGAGTTTTATTACGCAGCTCCATACAAGTTTGACTAGTTACATTGAAATTTTGGTTTGCAGAAAAGTGTCAGAAATCGATCTTGAAATGCACTTTTCATTATTTTGGGGGCTTAAAAATGATGTTTTGGTGAGTTTAAGACAAACTGATTTGTCAAAGTCAAGTTTTATTACGCAGCTCCATACAAGTTTGACTAGTTACATTGAAATTTTGGTTTGCAGAAAAGTTTCAGAAATCGATCTTGAAATGCACTTATCATTATTTTGGGGGCTTCAAAATTATGTTTTGGTGAGTTTAAGACAAAATGATTTGTCAAAGTCAAGTTTTATTACGCAGCTCCATACAAGTTTGACTAGTTACATTGAAATTTTGGTTTGCAGAAAAGTGTCAGAAATCGATCTTGAAATGCACTTATCATTATTTTGGGGGCTTAAAAATAATTTTTTGGCGAGTTGATGAAAAAATGATTTGTCAAAGTCAAGTTTTAATAGGCAGTTCTATACAAGCTTGACTAGTTACATTGAAATTTTGGTTTGCAGAAAAGTGTCAGAAATCGATCTTGAAATGCACTTTTCATTATTTTGGGGGCTTAAAAATTATGTTTTGGTGAGTTTATGATAAACTGATTTGTCAAAGTCAAGTTTTATTACGCAGCGCCATACAAGTTTGACTAGTTACATTGAAATTTTGGTTTGCAGAAAAGTGTCAAAAATCGATCTTGAAATGCACTTATCATTATTTTGGGGGCTTAAAAATGATGTTTTGGTGAGTTTAAGACAAAATGATTTGTCAAAGTCAAGTTTTATTACGCAGCTCCATACAAGTTTGACTAGTTACATTGAAATTTTGGTTTGCAGAAAAGTGTCAGAAATCGATCTTGAAATGCACTTTTCATTATTTTGGGGGCTTAAAAATGATGTTTTGGTGAGTTTAAGACAAACTGATTTGTCAAAGTCAAGTTTTATTACGCAGCTCCATACAAGTTTGACTAGTTACATTGAAATTTTGGTTTGCAGAAAAGTTTCAGAAATCGATCTTGAAATGCACTTATCATTATTTTGGGGGCTTAAAAATGATGTTTTGGTGAGTTTAAGACAAAATGATTTGTCAAAGTCAAGTTTTATTACGCAGCTCCATACAAGTTTGACTAGTTACATTGAAATTTTGGTTTGCAGAAAAGTTTCAGAAATCGATCTTGAAATGCACTTATCATTATTTTGGGGGCTTAAAAATTATGTTTTGGTGAGTTTATGATAAACTGATTTGTCAAAGTCAAGTTTTATTACGCAGCTCCATACAAGTTTGACTAGTTACATTGAAATTTTGGTTTGCAGAAAAGTTTCAGAAATCGATCTTGAAATGCACTTTTCATTATTTTGGGGGCTTTAAAATGATGTTATGGTGAGTTTAAGACAAAATGATTTGTCAAAGTCAAGTTTTATTACGCAGCTCCATACAAGTTTGACTAGTTACATTGAAATTTTGGTTTGCAGAAAAGTGTCAGAAATCGATCTTGAAATGCACTTTTCATTATTTTGGGGGCTTAAAAATGATGTTTTGGTAAGTTTAAGACAAAATGATTTGTCAAAGTCAAGTTTTATTACGCAGCTCCATACAAGTTTGACTAGTTACATTGAAATTTTGGTTTGCAGAAAAGTGTCAGAAATCGATCTTGAAATGCACTTTTCATTATTTTGGGGGCTTAAAAATGATGTTTTGGTGAGTTTATGATAAACTGATTTGTCAAAGTCAAGTTTTATTACGCAGCTCCATACAAGTTTGACTAGTTACATTGAAATTTTGGTTTGCAGAAAAGTTTCAGAAATCGATCTTGAAATGCACTTTTCATTATTTTGGGGGCTTAAAAATGATGTTTTGGTGAGTTTAAGACAAAATGATTTGTCAAAGTCAAGTTTTATTACGCAGCTCCATACAAGTTTGACTAGTTACATTGAAATTTTGGTTTGCAGAAAAGTGTCAGAAATCGATCTTGAAATGCACTTATCATTATTTTGGGGGCTTAAAAATAATTTTTTGGCGAGTTGATGAAAAAATGATTTGTCAAAGTCAAGTTTTATTACGCAGCTCCATACAAGTTTGACTAGTTACATTAAAATTTTGGTTTGCAGAAAAGTGTCAGAAATCGATCTTGAAATGCACTTTTCATTATTTTGGGGGCTTAAAAATGATGTTTTGGTGAGTTTAAGACAAAATGATTTGTCAAAGTCAAGTTTTATTACGCAGCTCCATACAAGTTTGACTAGTTACATTGAAATTTTGGTTTGCAGAAAAGTGTCAGAAATCGATCTTGAAATGCACTTATCATTATTTTGGGGGCTTAAAAATGATGTTTTGGTGAGTTTAAGACAAAATGATTTGTCAAAGTCAAGTTTTATTACGCAGCTCCATACAAGTTTGACTAGTTACATTGAAATTTTGGTTAGCAGAAAAGTGTCAGAAATCGATCTTGAAATGCACTTTTCATTATTTTGGGGGCTTAAAAATGATGTTTTGGTGAGTTTAAGACAAAATGATTTGTCAAAGTCAAGTTTTATTACGCAGCTCCATACAAGTTTGACTAGTTACATTGAAATTTTGGTTTGCAGAAAAGTGTCAGAAATCGATCTTGAAATGCACTTATCATTATTTTGGGGGCTTAAAAATGATGTTTTGGTGAGTTTAAGACAAAATGATTTGTCAAAGTCAAGTTTTATTACGCAGCTCCATACAAGTTTGACTAGTTACATTAAAATTTTGGTTTGCAGAAAAGTGTCAGAAATCGATCTTGAAATGCACTTATCATTATTTTGGGGGCTTAAAAATAATTTTTTGGCGAGTTGATGAAAAAATGATTTGTCAAAGTCAAGTTTTATTACGCAGCTCCATACAAGTTTGACTAGTTACATTAAAATTTTGGTTTGCAGAAAAGTGTCAGAAATCGATCTTGAAATGCACTTTTCATTATTTTGGGGGCTTAAAAATGATGTTTTGGTGAGTTTAAGACAAAATGATTTGTCAAAGTCAAGTTTTATTACGCAGCTCCATACAAGTTTGACTAGTTACATTGAAATTTTGGTTTGCAGAAAAGTGTCAGAAATCGATCTTGAAATGCACTTTTCATTATTTTGGGGGCTTAAAAATGATGTTTTGGTGAGTTTAAGACAAAATGATTTGTCAAAGTCAAGTTTTATTACGCAGCTCCATACAAGTTTGACTAGTTACATTGAAATTTTGGTTTGCAGAAAAGTGTCAGAAATCGATCTTGAAATGCACTTTTCATTATTTTGGGGGCTTAAAAATGATGTTTTGGTGAGTTTATGACAAAATGATTTGTCAAAGTCAAGTTTTATTGCGCAGCTCCATACAAGTTTGACTAGTTACATTGAAATTTTGGTTTGCAGAAAAGTGTCAGAAATCGATCTTGAAATGCACTTTTCATTATTTTGGGGGCTTAAAAATGTTGTTTTGGTGAGTTTATGATAAACTGATTTGTCAAAGTCAAGTTTTATTACGCAGCTCCATACAAGTTTGACTAGTTACATTGAAATTTTGGTTTGCAGAAAAGTGTCAGAAATCGATCTTGAAATGCACTTTTCATTATTTTGGGGGCTTAAAAATGATGTTTTGGTGAGTTTAAGACAAAATGATTTGTCAAAGTCAAGTTTTATTACGCAGCTCCATACAAGTTTGACTAGTTACATTGAAATTTTGGTTTGCAGAAAAGTTTCAGAAATCGATCTTGAAATGCACTTTTCATTATTTTGGGGGCTTAAAAATTATGTTTTGGTGAGTTTATGATAAACTGATTTGTCAAAGTCAAGTTTTATTACGCAGCTCCATACAAGTTTGACTAGTTACATTAAAATTTTGGTTTGCAGAAAAGTGTCAGAAATCGATCTTGAAATGCACTTTTCATTATTTTGGGGGCTTAAAAATTATGTTTTGGTGAGTTTATGATAAACTGATGATTTGTCAAAGTCAAGTTTTATTACGCAGCTCCATACAAGTTTGACTAGTTACATTGAAATTTTGGTTTGCAGAAAAGTGTCAGAAATCGATCTTGAAATGCACTTTTCATTATTTTGGGGGCTTAAAAATGATGTTTTGGTGAGTTTAAGACAAAATGATTTGTCAAAGTCAAGTTTTATTACGCAGCTCCATACAAGTTTGACTAGTTACATTGAAATTTTGGTTTGCAGAAAAGTTTCAGAAATCGATCTTGAAATGCACTTTTCATTATTTTGGGGGCTTAAAAATTATGTTTTGGTGAGTTTATGAAAAAATGATTTGTCAAAGTCAAGTTTTATTACGCAGCTCCATACAAGTTTGACTAGTTACATTGAAATTTTGGTTTGCAGAAAAGTGTCAGAAATCGATCTTGAAATGCACTTTTCATTATTTTGGGGGCTTAAAAATTATGTTTTGGTGAGTTTATGATAAACTGATTTGTCAAAGTCAAGTTTTATTACGCAGCTCCATACAAGTTTGACTAGTTATATTGAAATTTTGGTTTGCAGAAAAGTGTCAGAAATCGATCTTGAAATGCACTTTTCATTATTTTGGGGGCTTAAAAATGATGTTTTGGTGAGTTTAAGACAAAATGATTTGTCAAAGTCAAGTTTTATTACGCAGCTCCATACAAGTTTGACTAGTTACATTGAAATTTTGGATTGCAGAAAAGTTTCAGAAATCGATCTTGAAATGCACTTTTCATTATTTTGGGGGCTTAAAAATGATGTTTTGGTGAGTTTATGATAAACTGATTTGTCAAAGTCAAGTTTTATTACGCAGCTCCATACAAGTTTGACTAGTTACATTGAAATTTTGGTTTGCAGAAAAGTGTCAGAAATCGATCTTGAAATGCACTTTTCATTATTTTGGGGGCTTAAAAATGATGTTTTGGTGAGTTTATGATAAACTGATTTGTCAAAGTCAAGTTTTATTACGCAGCTCCATACAAGTTTGACTAGTTATATTGAAATTTTGGTTTGCAGAAAAGTGTCAGAAATCGATCTTGAAATGCACTTTTCATTATTTTGGGGGCTTAAAAATTATGTTTTGGTGAGTTTATGAAAAAATGATTTGTCAAAGTCAAGTTTTATTACGCAGCTCCATACAAGTTTGACTAGTTACATTGAAATTTTGGTTTGCAGAAAAGTGTCAAAAATCGATCTTGAAATGCACTTTTCATTATTTTGGGGGCTTAAAAATGATGTTTTGGTGAGTTTAAGACAAAATGATTTGTCAAAGTCAAGTTTTATTACGCAGCTCCATACAAGTTTGACTAGTTACATTGAAATTTTGGTTTGCAGAAAAGTGTCAGAAATCGATCTTGAAATTCACTTTTCATTATTTTGGGGGCTTAAAAATTATGTTTTGGTGAGTTTATGATAAACTGATTTGTCAAAGTCAAGTTTTATTACGCAGCTCCATACAAGTTTGACTAGTTACATTGAAATTTTGGTTTGCAGAAAAGTGTCAGAAATCGATCTTGAAATGCACTTTTCATTATTTTGGGGGCTTAAAAATTATGTTTTGGTGAGTTTATGAAAAAATGATTTGTCAAAGTCAAGTTTTATTACGCAGCTCCATACAAGTTTGACTAGTAACAATGAAATTAAGGTTTGCAGAAAAGTGTCAGAAATCGATCTTGAAATGCACTTTTCATTATTTTGGGGGCTTAAAAATGATGTTTTGGTGAGTTTAAGACAAAATGATTTGTCAAAGTCAAGTTTTGTTACGCAGCTCCATACAAGTTTGACTAGTTACATTGAAATTTTGGTTTGCAGAAAAGTGTCAGAAATCGATCTTGAAATGCACTTTTCATTATTTTGGGGGCTTAAAAATGATGTTTTGGTGAGTTTAAGACAAAATGATTTGTCAAAGTCAAGTTTTATTACGCAGCTCCATACAAGTTTGACTAGTTACATTGAAATTTTGGTTTGCAGAAAAGTGTCAGAAATCGATCTTGAAATGCACTTTTCATTATTTTGGCGGCTTAAAAATTATGTTTTGGTGAGTTTATGATAAACTGATTTGTCAAAGTCAAGTTTTATTACGCAGCTCCATACAAGTTTGACTAGTTACATTGAAATTTTGGTTTGCAGAAAAGTGTCAGAAATCGATCTTGAAATGCACTTTTCATTATTTTGGGAGCTTAAAAATGATGTTTTGGTGAGTTTAAGACAAAATGATTTGTCAAAGTCAAGTTTTATTACGCAGCTCCATACAAGTTTGACTAGTTACATTGAAATTTTGGTTAGCAGAAAAGTGTCAGAAATCGATCTTGAAATGCACTTTTCATTATTTTGGGGGCTTAAAAATGATGTTTTGGTGAGTTTAAGACAAAATGATTTGTCAAAGTCAAGTTTTATTACGCAGCTCCATACAAGTTTGACTAGTTACATTGAAATTTTGGTTTGCAGAAAAGTGTCAGAAATCGATCTTGAAATGCACTTTTCATTATTTTGGGGGCTTAAAAATTATGTTTTGGTGAGTTTATGATAAACTGATTTGTCAAAGTCAAGTTTTATTACGCAGCTCCATACAAGTTTGACTAGTTACATTGAAAGTTTGGTTTGCAGAAAAGTGTCAGAAATCGATCTTGAAATGCACTTTTCATTATTTTGGGGGCTTAAAAATTATGTTTTGGTGAGTTTAAGACAAAATGATTTGTCAAAGTCAAGTTTTATTACGCAGCTCCATACAAGTTTGACTAGTTACATTGAAAGTTTGGTTTGCAGAAAAGTGTCAGAAATCGATCTTGAAATGCACTTTTCATTATTTTGGGGGCTTAAAAATTATGTTTTGGTGAGTTTATGATAAACTGATTTGTCAAAGTCAAGTTTTATTACGCAGCTCCATACAAGTTTGACTAGTTACATTGAAATTTTGGTTTGCAGAAAAGTGTCAGAAATCGATCTTGAAATGCACTTTTCATTATTTTGGGGGCTTAAAAATGATGTTTCGGTGAGTTTATGATAAACTGATTTGTCAAAGTCAAGTTTTATTACGCAGCTCCATACAAGTTTGACTAGTTACATTGAAATTTTGGTTTGCAGAAAAGTTTCAGAAATCGATCTTAAAATGCACTTTTCATTATTTTGGGGGCTTAAAAATGATGTTTTGGTGAGTTTAAGACAAAAGGATTTGTCAAAGTCAAGTTTTATTACGCAGCTCCATACAAGTTTGACTAGTAACAATGAAATATTGGTTTGCAGAAAATATTTTGAATATTTTGAACAATGAAATATTTTGCACTTTTCATTATTTTGGGGGCTTAAAAATTATGTTTTGGTGAGTTTAAGACAAAATGATTTGTCAAAGTCAAGTTTTATTACGCAGCTTCATACAAGTTTGACTAGTTACATTGAAATTTTGGTTTGCAGAAAAGTGTCAGAAATCGATCTTGAAATGCACTTTTCATTATTTTGGGGGCTTAAAAATGATGTTTTGGTGAGATTAAGACAAAATGATTTGTCAAAGTCAAGTTTTATTACGCAGCTCCATACAAGTTTGACTAGTTACATTGAAATTTTGGTTTGCAGAAAAGTGTCAGAAATCGATCTTGAAATGCACTTTTCATTATTTTGGGGGCTTAAAAATGATGTTTTGGTGAGTTTATGATAAAATGATTTGTCAAAGTCAAGTTTTATTACGCAGCTCCATACAAGTTTGACTAGTTACATTGAAATTTTGGTTTGCAGAAAAGTTTCAGAAATCGATCTTGAAATGCACTTTTCATTATTTTGGGGGCTTAAAAATGATGTTTTGGTGAGTTTAAGACAAAATGATTTGTCAAAGTCAAGTTTTATTACGCAGCTCCATACAAGTTTGACTAGTTACATTGAAATTTTGGTTTGCAGAAAAGTGTCAGAAATCGATCTTGAAATGCACTTTTCATTATTTTGGGGGCTTAAAAATGATGTTTTGGTGAGTTTAAGACAAAATGATTTGTCAAAGTCAAGTTTTATTACGCAGCTCTATACAAGTTTGACTAGTTACATTGAAATTTTGGTTTGCAGAAAAGTGTCAGAAATCGATCTTGAAATGCACTTTTCATTATTTTGGGGGCTTAAAAATGATGTTTTGGTGAGTTTATGATAAACTGATTTGTCAAAGTCAAGTTTTATTACGCAGCTCCATACAAGTTTGACTAGTTACATTGAAATTTTGGTTTGCAGAAAAGTGTCAGAAATCGATCTTGAAATGCACTTTTCATTATTTTGGGGGCTTAAAAATGATGTTTTGGTGAGTTTAAGACAAAATGATTTGTCAAAGTCAAGTTTTATTACGCAGCTCTATACAAGTTTGATTAGTTACATTGAAATTTTGGTTTGCAGAAAAGTGTCAGAAATCGATCTTGAAATGCACTTTTCATTATTTTGGGGGCTTAAAAATTATGTTTTGGTGAGTTTATGATAAACTGATTTGTCAAAGTCAAGTTTTATTACGCAGCTCCATACAAGTTTGACTAGTTACATTGAAATTTTGGTTTGCAGAAAAGTGTCAGAAATCGATCTTGAAATGCACTTTTCATTATTTTGGGGGCTTAAAAATGATGTTTTGGTGAGTTTATGATAAACTGATTTGTCAAAGTCAAGTTTTATTACGCAGCTCTATACAAGTTTGACTAGTTACATTGAAATTTTGGTTTGCAGAAAAGTGTCAGAAATCGATCTTGAAATGCACTTTTCATTATTTTGGGGGCTTAAAAATTATTTTTTGGTGAGTTTATGATAAACTGATTTGTCAAAGTCAAGTTTTATTACGCAGCTCCATACAAGTTTGACTAGTTACATTGAAATTTTGGTTTGCAGAAAAGTGTCAGAAATCGATCTTGAAATGCACTTTTCATTATTTTGGGGGCTTAAAAATGTTGTTTTGGTGAGTTTATGATAAACTGATTTGTCAAAGTCAAGTTTTATTACGCAGCTCCATACAAGTTTGACTAGTTACATTGAAATTTTGGTTTGCAGAAAAGTGTCAGAAATCGATCTTGAAATGCACTTTTCATTATTTTGGGGGCTTAAAAATGATGTTTTGGTGAGTTTAAGACAAAATGATTTGTCAAAGTCAAGTTTTATTACGCAGCTCCATACAAGTTTGACTAGTTACATTGAAATTTTGGTTTGCAGAAAAGTGTCAGAAATCGATCTTGAAATGCACTTTTCATTATTTTGGGGGCTTAAAAATGATGTTTTGGTGAGTTTATGATAAACTGATTTGTCAAAGTCAAGTTTTATTACGCAGCTCTATACAAGTTTGACTAGTTACATTGAAATTTTGGTTTGCAGAAAAGTGTCAGAAATCGATCTTGAAATGCACTTTTCATTATTTTGGGGGCTTAAAAATTATGTTTTGGTGAGTTTATGATAAACTGATTTGTCAAAGTCAAGTTTTATTACGCAGCTCCATACAAGTTTGACTAGTTACATTGAAATTTTGGTTTGCAGAAAAGTGTCAGAAATCGATCTTGAAATGCACTTTTCATTATTATGGGGGCTTAAAAATGATGTTTTGGTGAGTTTAAGACAAAATGATTTGTCAAAGTCAAGTTTTATTACGCAGCTCCATACAAGTTTGACTAGTTACATTGAAATTTTGGTTTGCAGAAAAGTGTCAGAAATCGATCTTGAAATGCACTTTTCATTATTTTGGGGGCTTAAAAATGATGTTTTGGTGAGTTTAAGACAAAATGATTTGTCAAAGTCAAGTTTTATTACGCAGCTCCATACAAGTTTGACTAGTTACATTGAAATTTTGGTTTGCAGAAAAGTGTCAGAAATCGATCTTGAAATGCACTTTTCATTATTTTGGGGGCTTAAAAATGTTGTTTTGGTGAGTTTAAGACAAAATGATTTGTCAAAGTCAAGTTTTATTACGCAGCTCCATACAAGTTTGACTAGTTACATTGAAATTTTGGTTTGCAGAAAAGTGTCAGAAATCGATCTTGAAATGCACTTTTCATTATTTTGGGGGCTTAAAAATGTTGTTTTGGTGAGTTTATGATAAACTGATTTGTCAAAGTCAAGTTTTATTACGCAGCTCCATACAAGTTTGACTAGTTACATTGAAATTTTGGTTTGCAGAAAAGTGTCAGAAATCGATCTTGAAATGCACTTTTCATTATTTTGGGGGCTTAAAAATGATGTTTTGGTGAGTTTATGATAAACTGATTTGTCAAAGTCAAGTTTTATTACGTAGCTCTATACAAGTTTGACTAGTTACATTGAAATTTTGGTTTGCAGAAAAGTGTCAGAAATCGATCTTGAAATGCACTTTTCATTATTTTGGGGGCTTAAAAATGATGTTTTGGTGAGTTTATGATAAACTGATTTGTCAAAGTCAAGTTTTATTACGCAGCTCCATACAAGTTTGACTAGTTACATTGAAATTTTGGTTTGCAGAAAAGTGTCAGAAATCGATCTTGAAATGCACTTTTCATTATTTTGGGGGCTTAAAAATGATGTTTTGGTGAGTTTAAGACAAAATGATTTGTCAAAGTCAAGTTTTATTACGCAGCTCCATACAAGTTTGACTAGTTACATTGAAATTTTGGTTTGCAGAAAAGTGTCAGAAATCGATCTTGAAATGCACTTTTCATTATTTTGGGGGCTTAAAAATGATGTTTTGGTGAGTTTAAGACAAAATGATTTGTCAAAGTCAAGTTTTATTACGCAGCTCTATACAAGTTTGACTAGTTACATTGAAATTTTGGTTTGCAGAAAAGTGTCAGAAATCGATCTTGAAATGCACTTTTCATTATTTTGGGGGCTTAAAAATTATGTTTTGGTGAGTTTATGATAAACTGATTTGTCAAAGTCAAGTTTTATTACGCAGCTCCATACAAGTTTGACTAGTTACATTGAAATTTTGGTTTGCAGAAAAGTGTCAGAAATCGATCTTGAAATGCACTTTTCATTATTTTGGGGGCTTAAAAATGATGTTTTGGTGAGTTTATGATAAACTGATTTGTCAAAGTCAAGTTTTATTACGCAGCTCTATACAAGTTTGACTAGTTACATTGAAATTTTGGTTTGCAGAAAAGTGTCAGAAATCGATCTTGAAATGCACTTTTCATTATTTTGGGGGCTTAAAAATTATGTTTTGGTGAGTTTATGATAAACTGATTTGTCAAAGTCAAGTTTTATTACGCAGCTCCATACAAGTTTGACTAGTTACATTGAAATTTTGGTTTGCAGAAAAGTGTCAGAAATCGATCTTGAAATGCACTTTTCATTATTTTGGGGGCTTAAAAATGTTGTTTTGGTGAGTTTATGATAAACTGATTTGTCAAAGTCAAGTTTTATTACGCAGCTCCATACAAGTTTGACTAGTTACATTGAAATTTTGGTTTGCAGAAAAGTGTCAGAAATCGATCTTGAAATGCACTTTTCATTATTTTGGGGGCTTAAAAATGATGTTTTGGTGAGTTTAAGACAAAATGATTTGTCAAAGTCAAGTTTTATTACGCAGCTCCATACAAGTTTGACTAGTTACATTGAAATTTTGGTTTGCAGAAAAGTGTCAGAAATCGATCTTGAAATGCACTTTTCATTATTTTGGGGGCTTAAAAATGATGTTTTGGTGAGTTTAAGACAAAATGATTTGTCAAAGTCAAGTTTTATTACGCAGCTCTATACAAGTTTGACTAGTTACATTGAAATTTTGGTTTGCAGAAAAGTGTCAGAAATCGATCTTGAAATGCACTTTTCATTATTTTGGGGGCTTAAAAATTATGTTTTGGTGAGTTTATGATAAACTGATTTGTCAAAGTCAAGTTTTATTACGCAGCTCCATACAAGTTTGACTAGTTACATTGAAATTTTGGTTTGCAGAAAAGTGTCAGAAATCGATCTTGAAATGCACTTTTCATTATTTTGGGGGCTTAAAAATGATGTTTTGGTGAGTTTATGATAAACTGATTTGTCAAAGTCAAGTTTTATTACGCAGCTCTATACAAGTTTGACTAGTTACATTGAAATTTTGGTTTGCAGAAAAGTGTCAGAAATCGATCTTGAAATGCACTTTTCATTATTTTGGGGGCTTAAAAATTATGTTTTGGTGAGTTTATGATAAACTGATTTGTCAAAGTCAAGTTTTATTACGCAGCTCCATACAAGTTTGACTAGTTACATTGAAATTTTGGTTTGCAGAAAAGTGTCAGAAATCGATCTTGAAATGCACTTTTCATTATTTTGGGGGCTTAAAAATGTTGTTTTGGTGAGTTTATGATAAACTGATTTGTCAAAGTCAAGTTTTATTACGCAGCTCCATACAAGTTTGACTAGTTACATTGAAATTTTGGTTTGCAGAAAAGTGTCAGAAATCGATCTTGAAATGCACTTTTCATTATTTTGGGGGCTTAAAAATGATGTTTTGGTGAGTTTAAGACAAAATGATTTGTCAAAGTCAAGTTTTATTACGCAGCTCCATACAAGTTTGACTAGTTACATTGAAATTTTGGTTTGCAGAAAAGTGTCAGAAATCGATCTTGAAATGCACTTTTCATTATTTTGGGGGCTTAAAAATGTTGTTTTGGTGAGTTTAAGACAAAATGATTTGTCAAAGTCAAGTTTTATTACGCAGCTCCATACAAGTTTGACTAGTTACATTGAAATTTTGGTTTGCAGAAAAGTGTCAGAAATCGATCTTGAAATGCACTTTTCATTATTTTGGGGGCTTAAAAATGTTGTTTTGGTGAGTTTATGATAAACTGATTTGTCAAAGACAAGTTTTATTACGCAGCTCCATACAAGTTTGACTAGTTACATTGAAATTTTGGTTTGCAGAAAAGTGTCAGAAATCGATCTTGAAATGCACTTTTCATTATTTTGGGGGCTTAAAAATGATGTTTTGGTGAGTTTATGATAAACTGATTTGTCAAAGTCAAGTTTTATTACGCAGCTCTATACAAGTTTGACTAGTTACATTGAAATTTTGGTTTGCAGAAAAGTGTCAGAAATCGATCTTGAAATGCACTTTTCATTATTTTGGGGGCTTAAAAATGATGTTTTGGTGAGTTTTTGATAAACTGATTTGTCAAAGTCAAGTTTTATTACGCAGCTCCATACAAGTTTGACTAGTTACATTGAAATTTTGGTTTGCAGAAAAGTGTCAGAAATCGATCTTGAAATGCACTTTTCATTATTTTGGGGGCTTAAAAATGATGTTTTGGTGAGTTTAAGACAAAATGATTTGTCAAAGTCAAGTTTTATTACGCAGCTCTATACAAGTTTGACTAGTTACATTGAAATTTTGGTTTGCAGAAAAGTTTCAGAAATCGATCTTGAAATGCACTTTTCATTATTTTGGGGGCTTAAAAATTATGTTTTGGTGAGTTTATGATAAACTGATTTGTCAAAGTCAAGTTTTATTACGCAGCTCCATACAAGTTTGACTAGTTACATTGAAATTTTGGTTTGCAGAAAAGTGTCAGAAATCGATCTTGAAATGCACTTTTCATTATTTTGGGGGCTTAAAAATGATTATTTGGTGAGTTTATGATAAACTGATTTGTCAAAGTCAAGTTTTATTACGCAGCTCTATACAAGTTTGACTAGTTACATTGAAATTTTGGTTTGCAGAAAAGTGTCAGAAATCGATCTTGAAATGCACTTTTCATTATTTTGGGGGCTTAAAAATGATGTTTTGGTGAGTTTATGATAAACTGATTTGTCAAAGTCAAGTTTTATTACGCAGCTCCATACAAGTTTGACTAGTTACATTGAAATTTTGGTTTGCAGAAAAGTGTCAGAAATCGATCTTGAAATGCACTTTTCATTATTTTGGGGGCTTAAAAATGATGTTTTGGTGAGTTTATGATAAACTGATTTGTCAAAGTCAAGTTTTATTACGCAGCTCCATACAAGTTTGACTAGTTACATTGAAATTTTGGTTTGCAGAAAAGTGTCAGAAATCGATCTTGAAATGCACTTTTCATTATTTTGGGGGCTTAAAAATGATGTTTTGGTGAGTTTAAGACAAAATGATTTGTCAAAGTCAAGTTTTATTACGCAGCTCTATACAAGTTTGACTAGTTACATTGAAATTTTGGTTTGCAGAAAAGTGTCAGAAATCGATCTTGAAATGCACTTTTCATTATTTTGGGGGCTTAAAAACTATGTTTTGGTGAGTTTATGATAAACTGATTTGTCAAAGTCAAGTTTTATTACGCAGCTCCATACAAGTTTGACTAGTTACATTGAAATTTTGGTTTGCAGAAAAGTGTCAGAAATCGATCTTGAAATGCACTTTTCATTATTTTGGGGGCTTAAAAATGATGTTTTGGTGAGTTTATGATAAACTGATTTGTCAAAGTCAAGTTTTATTACGTAGCTCTATACAAGTTTGACTAGTTACATTGAAATTTTGGTTTGCAGAAAAGTGTCAGAAATCGATCTTGAAATGCACTTTTCATTATTTTGGGGGCTTAAAAATGATGTTTTGGTGAGTTTAAGACAAAATGATTTGTCAAAGTCAAGTTTTATTACGCAGCTCTATACAAGTTTGACTAGTTACATTGAAATTTTGGTTTGCAGAAAAGTGTCAGAAATCGATCTTGAAATGCACTTTTCATTATTTTGGGGGCTTAAAAATGTTGTTTTGGTGAGTTTATGATAAACTGATTTGTCAAAGTCAAGTTTTATTACGCAGCTCCATACAAGTTTGACTAGTTACATTGAAATTTTGGTTTGCAGAAAAGTGTCAGAAATCGATCTTGAAATGCACTTTTCATTATTTTGGGGGCTTAAAAATTATGTTTCGGTGAGTTTATGATAAACTGATTTGTCAAAGTCAAGTTTTATTACGCAGCTCCATACAAGTTTGACTAGTTACATTGAAATTTTGGATTGCAGAAAAGTGTCAGAAATCGATCTTGAAATGCAATTTTCATTATTTTGGGGGCTTAAAAATTATGTTTTGGTGAGTTTAAGACAAAATGATTTGTCAAAGTCAAGTTTTATTACGCAGCTCTATACAAGTTTGACTAGTTACATTGAAATTTTGGTTTGCAGAAAAGTTTCAGAAATCGATCTTGAAATGCACTTTTCATTATTTTGGGGGCTTCAAAATGATGTTTTGGTGAGTTTAAGACAAAATGATTTGTCAAAGTCAAGTTTTATTACGCAGCTCCATACAAGTTTGACTAGTTACATTGAAATTTTGGTTTGCAGAAAAGTGTCAGAAATCGATCTTGAAATGCACTTTTCATTATTTTGGGGGCTTAAAAATGATGTTTTGGTGAGTTTAAGACAAAATGATTTGTCAAAGTCAAGTTTTATTACGCAGCTCCATACAAGTTTGACTAGTTACATTGAAATTTTGGTTTGCAGAAAAGTGTCAGAAATCGATCTTGAAATGCGTTTTTCATTATTTTGGGGGCTTAAAAATGATGTTTTGGTGAGTTTATGATAAACTGACAAGTTTGACTAGTTACATTGAAATTTTGGATTGCAGAAAAGTGTCAGAAATCGATCTTGAAATGCAATTTTCATTATTTTGGGGGCTTAAAAATTATGTTTTGGTGAGTTTAAGACAAAATGATTTGTCAAAGTCAAGTTTTATTACGCAGCTCCATACAAGTTTGACTAGTTACATTGAAATTTTGGTTTGCAGAAAAGTGTCAGAAATCGATCTTGAAATGCACTTTTCATTATTTTGGGGGCTTCAAAATGATGTTTTGGTGAGTTTAAGACAAAATGATTTGTCAAAGTCAAGTTTTATTACGCAGCTCCATACAAGTTTGACTAGTTACATTGAAATTTTGGTTTGCAGAAAAGTGTCAGAAATCGATCTTGAAATGCACTTTTCATTATTTTGGGGGCTTAAAAATTATGTTTCGGTGAGTTTATGATAAACTGATTTGTCAAAGTCAAGTTTTATTACGCAGCTCCATACAAGTTTGACTAGTTACATTGAAATTTTGGTTTGCAGAAAAGTGCCAGAAATCGATCTTGAAATGCACTTTTCATTATTTTGGGGGCTTAAAAATTATGTTTCGGTGAGTTTATGATAAACTGATTTGTCAAAGTCAAGTTTTATTACGCAGCTCCATACAAGTTTGACTAGTTACATTGAAATTTTGGTTTGCAGAAAAGTGTCAGAAATCGATCTTGAAATGCGTTTTTCATTATTTTGGGGGCTTAAAAATTATGTTTTGGTGAGTTTATGATAAACTGATTTGTCAAAGTCAAGTTTTATTACGCAGCTCCATACAAGTTTGACTAGTTACATTGAAATTTTGGTTTGCAGAAAAGTGTCAGAAATCGATCTTGAAATGCAATTTTCATTATTTTGGGGGCTTAAAAATTATGTTTTGGTGAGTTTAAGACAAAATGATTTGTCAAAGTCAAGTTTTATTACGCAGCTCCATACAAGTTTGACTAGTTACATTGAAATTTTGGTTTGCAGAAAAGTGTCAGAAATCGATCTTGAAATGCACTTTTCATTATTTTGGGGGCTTCAAAATGATGTTTTGGTGAGTTTAAGACAAAATGATTTGTCAAAGTCAAGTTTTATTACGCAGCTCCATACAAGTTTGACTAGTTACATTGAAATTTTGGTTTGCAGAAAAGTGTCAGAAATCGATCTTGAAATGCACTTTTCATTATTTTGGGGGCTTAAAAATTATGTTTCGGTGAGTTTATGATAAACTGATTTGTCAAAGTCAAGTTTTATTACGCAGCTCCATACAAGTTTGACTAGTTACATTGAAATTTTGGTTTGCAGAAAAGTGTCAGAAATCGATCTTGAAATGCACTTTTCATTATTTTGGGGGCTTAAAAATTATGTTTCGGTGAGTTTATGATAAACTGATTTGTCAAAGTCAAGTTTTATTACGCAGCTCCATACAAGTTTGACTAGTTACATTGAAATTTTGGTTTGCAGAAAAGTGTCAGAAATCGATCTTGAAATGCGTTTTTCATTATTTTGGGGGCTTAAAAATTATGTTTTGGTGAGTTTATGATAAACTGATTTGTCAAAGTCAAGTTTTATTACGCAGCTCTATACAAGTTTGACTAGTTACATTGAAATTTTGGTTTGCAGAAAAGTGTCAGAAATCGATCTTGAAATGCACTTTTCATTATTTTGGGGGCTTAAAAATGATGTTTTGGTGAGTTTAAGACAAAATGATTTGTCAAAGTCAAGTTTTATTACGCAGCTCCATACAAGTTTGACTAGTTACATTGAAATTTTGGTTTGCAGAAAAGTGTCAGAAATCGATCTTGAAATGCACTTTTCATTATTTTGGGGGCTTAAAAATTATGTTTTGGTGAGTTTAAGACAAAATGATTTGTCAAAGTCAAGTTTTATTACGCAGCTCCATACAAGTTTGACTAGTTACATTGAAATTTTGGTTTGCAGAAAAGTGTCAGAAATCGATCTTGAAATGCACTTTTCATTATTTTGGGGGCTTCAAAATGATGTTTTGGTGAGTTTAAGACAAAATGATTTGTCAAAGTCAAGTTTTATTACGCAGCTCCATACAAGTTTGACTAGTTACATTGAAATTTTGGTTTGCAGAAAAGTTTCAGAAATCGATCTTGAAATGCACTTTTCATTATTTTGGGGGCTTAAAAATGATGTTTTGGTGAGTTTAAGACAAAATGATTTGTCAAAGTCAAGTTTTATTACGCAGCTCCATACAAGTTTGACTAGTTACATTGAAATTTTGGTTTGCAGAAAAGTGTCAGAAATCGATCTTGAAATGCACTTTTCATTATTTTGGGGGCTTCAAAATGATGTTTTAGTGAGTTTAAGACAAAATGATTTGTCAAAGTCAAGTTTTATTACGCAGCTCCATACAAGTTTGACTGGTTACATTGAAATTTTGGTTTGCAGAAAAGTGTCAGAAATCGATCTTGAAATGCGTTTTTCATTATTTTGGGGGCTTAAAAATGATGTTTTGGTGAGTTAATGATAAACTGACAAGTTTGACTAGTTACATTGAAATTTTGGATTGCAGAAAAGTGTCAGAAATCGATCTTGAAATGCAATTTTCATTATTTTGGGGGCTTAAAAATTATGTTTTGGTGAGTTTAAGACAAAATGATTTGTCAAAGTCAAGTTTTATTACGCAGCTCCATACAAGTTTGACTAGTTACATTGAAATTTTGGTTTGCAGAAAAGTGTCAGAAATCGATCTTGAAATGCACTTTTCATTATTTTGGGGGCTTCAAAATGATGTTTTGGTGAGTTTAAGACAAAATGATTTGTCAAAGTCAAGTTTTATTACGCAGCTCCATACAAGTTTGACTAGTTACATTGAAATTTTGGTTTGCAGAAAAGTGTCAGAAATCGATCTTGAAATGCACTTTTCATTATTTTGGGGGCTTAAAAATGATGTTTTGGTGAGTTTATGATAAACTGATTTGTCAAAGTCAAGTTTTATTACGCAGCTCCATACAAGTTTGACTAGTTACATTGAAATTTTGGTTTGCAGAAAAGTGTCAGAAATCGATCTTGAAATGCGTTTTTCATTATTTTGGGGGCTTAAAAATTATGTTTCGGTGAGTTTATGATAAACTGATTTGTCAAAGTCAAGTTTTATTACGCAGCTCCATACAAGTTTGACTGGTTATATTGAAATTTTGGTTTGCAGAAAAGTGTCAGAAATCGATCTTGAAATGCACTTTTCATTATTTTGGGGGCTTAAAAATTATGTTTTAGTGAGTTTAAGACAAAATGATTTGTCAAAGTCAAGTTTTATTACGCAGCTCCATACAAGTTTGACTAGTTACATTGAAATTTTGGTTTGCAGAAAAGTGTCAGAAATCGATCTTGAAATGCGTTTTTCATTATTTTGGGGGCTTAAAAATTATGTTTTGGTGAGTTTATGATAAACTGATTTGTCAAAGTCAAGTTTTATTACGCAGCTCTATACAAGTTTGACTAGTTACATTGAAATTTTGGTTTGCAGAAAAGTGTCAGAAATCGATCTTGAAATGCACTTTTCATTATTTTGGGGGCTTAAAAATGATGTTTTGGTGAGTTTAAGACAAAATGATTTGTCAAAGTCAAGTTTTATTACGCAGCTCCATACAAGTTTGACTAGTTACATTGAAATTTTGGTTTGCAGAAAAGTGTCAGAAATCGATCTTGAAATGCACTTTTCATTATTTTGGGGGCTTAAAAATGATGTTTTGGTGAGTTTAAGACAAAATGATTTGTCAAAGTCAAGTTTTATTACGCAGTTCCATACAAGTTTGACTAGTTACATTGAAATTTTGGTTTGCAGAAAAGTGTCAGAAATCGATCTTGAAATGCACTTTTCATTATTTTGGGGGCTTAAAAATGATGTTTTGGTGAGTTTAAGACAAAATGATTTGTCAAAGTCAAGTTTTATTACGCAGTTCCATACAAGTTTGACTGGTTATATTGAAATTTTGATTTGCAGAAAAGTGTCAGAAATCGATCTTGAAATGCACTTTTCATTATTTTGGGGGCTTAAAAATTATGTTTTAGTGAGTTTAAGACAAAATGATTTGTCAAAGTCAAGTTTTATTACGCAGCTCCATACAAGTTTGACTAGTTACATTGAAATTTTGGTTTGCAGAAAAGTGTCAGAAATCGATCTTGAAATGCGTTTTTCATTATTTTGGGGGCTTAAAAATTATGTTTTGGTGAGTTTATGATAAACTGATTTGTCAAAGTCAAGTTTTATTACGCAGCTCTATACAAGTTTGACTAGTTACATTGAAATTTTGGTTTGCAGAAAAGTTTCAGAAATCGATCTTGAAATGCACTTTTCATTATTTTGGGGGCTTAAAAATGATGTTTTGGTGAGTTTAAGACAAAATGATTTGTCAAAGTCAAGTTTTATTACGCAGCTCCATACAAGTTTGACTAGTTACATTGAAATTTTGGTTTGCAGAAAAGTGTCAGAAATCGATCTTGAAATGCACTTTTCATTATTTTGGGGGCTTAAAAATGATGTTTTGGTGAGTTTAAGACAAAATGATTTGTCAAAGTCAAGTTTTATTACGCAGCTTCATACAAGTTTGACTAGTTACATTGAAATTTTGGTTTGCAGAAAAGTGTCAGAAATCGATCTTGAAATGCACTTTTCATTATTTTGGGGGCTTCAAAATGATGTTTTGGTGAGTTTAAGACAAAATGATTTGTCAAAGTCAAGTTTTATTACGCAGCTCCATACAAGTTTGACTAGTTACATTGAAATTTTGGTTTGCAGAAAAGTGTCAGAAATCGATCTTGAAATGCACTTTTCATTATTTTGGGGGCTCAAAAATGATGGTTTGGTTGGTCTCTGAAAAAATGATTTGTCAAAGACGAGTTTTAAAAGGCAACTTGCATACAAGTTTGACTAGTGACAATGAAATTTTGGTTTGCCAAAAAGTTTCCGAAATCGATTTTGGATTTCACTTTTCATTATTTTGGGGGCTTAAAAATGATGGTTTGGTTGGTCTCTGAAAAAATGATTTGTCAAAGTCGAGTTTTTAAAGGCAACTTGCATACAAGTTTGACTAGTGACAATGAAATTTTGGTTTGCCAAAAAGTTTCCGAAATCGATTTTGGATCGAACTTTTCATTATTTTGGGGGCTCAAAAATGATGGTTTGGTTGGTCTCTGAAAAAATGATTTGTCAAAGTCGAGTTTTAAAAGGCAACTTGCATACAAGTTTGACTAGTGACAATGAAATTTTGGTTTGCCAAAAAGTTTCCGAAATCGATTTTGGATTCCACTTTTCATTATTTTGAGGGCTCAAAAATTATTTTTAGTTGGGTCTCTGAAAAAATGATTTGTCAAAGTCGAGTTTTAAAAGGCAACTTGCATACAAGTTTGACTAGTGACAATGAAATTTTGGTTTGCCAAAAAGTTTCCGAAATCGATTTTGGATTCCACTTTTCATTATTTTGGGGGCTTAAAAATGATGGTTTGGTTGGTCTCTGAAAAAATGATTTGTCAAAGTCGAGTTTTAAAAGGCAACTTGCATACAAGTTTGACTAGTGACAATGAAATTTTGGTTTGCCAAAAAGTTTCCGAAATCGATTTTGGATCGAACTTTTCATTATTTTGGGGGCTCAAAAATGATGTTTTGGTTGGTTTCTGAAAAAATGATTTGTCAAAGTCGAGTTTTAAAAGGCAACTTGCATACAAGTTTGACTAGTGACAATGAAATTTTGGATTGCCAAAAAGTTTCCGAAATCGATTTTGGATTTCACTTTTCATTATTTTGGGGGCTTAAAACTGATGGTTTGGTTGGTCTCTGAAAAAATGATTTGTCAAAGTCGAGTTTTAAAAGGCAACTTGCATACAAGTTTGACTAGTGACAATGAAATTTTGGTTTGCCAAAAAGTTTCCGAAATCGATTTTGGATTCCACTTTTCATTATTTTGGGGGCTTAAAAATGATGTTTTGGTTGTTCTCTGAAAAAATGATTTGTCAAAGTCGAGTTTTAAAAGGCAACTTGCATACAAGTTTGACTAGTGACAATGAAATTTTGGATTGCCAAAAAGTTTCCGAAATCGATTTTGGATTTCACTTTTCATTATTTTGGGGGCTCAAAAATGATGGTTTGGTTGGTTTCTGAAAAAATGGTTTGTCAAAGTCGAGTTTTAAAAGGCAACTTGCATACAAGTTTGACTAGTGACAATGAAATTTTGGATTGCCAAAAAGTTTCCGAAATCGATTTTGGATTTCACTTTTCATTATTTTGGGGGCTTAAAACTGATGGTTTGGTTGGTCTTTGAAAAAATGATTTGTCAAAGTCGAGTTTTAAAGGCAACTTGCATACAAGTTTGACTAGTGACAATGAAATTTTGGTTTGCCAAAAAGTTTCCGAAATCGATTTTGGATCGAACTTTTCATTATTTTGGGGGCTCAAAATTGATGTTTTGGTTGGTCTCTGACAAAAAAGATTTGTCAAAGTCGAGTTTTAAAAGGCAACTTGCATACAAGTTTGACTAGTGACAATGAAATTTTGGATTGCCAAAAAGTTTCCGAAATCGATTTTGGATTCCACTTTTCATTATTTTGAGGGCTCAAAAATGATGTTTAGGTGGGTCTCTGAAAAAATGATTTGTCAAAGTCGAGTTTTAAAAGGCAACTTGCATACAAGTTTGACTAGTGACAATAAAATTTTGGTTTGCCAAAAAGTTTCCGAAATCGATTTTGGATTGCATTTTTCATTATTTTGGGGGCTTAAAAATTATGTTTTGGTTGGTCTCTGAAAAAATGATTTGTCAAAGTCGAGTTTTAAAAGGCAACTTGCATACAAGTTTGACTAGTGACAATGAAATTTTGGATTGCCAAAAAGTTTCCGAAATCGATTTTGGATTTCACTTTTCATTATTTTGGGGGCTCAAAAATGATGATTTGGTTGGTTTCTGAAAAAATGATTTGTCAAAGTCGAGTTTTAAAAGGCAACTTGCATACAAGTTTGACTAGTGACAATGAAATTTTGGATTGCCAAAAAGTTTCCGAAATCGATTTTGGATTCCACTTTTCATTATTTTGGGGGCTTAAAAATGATGGTTTGGTTGGTCTCTGAAAAAATGATTTGTCAAAGTCGAGTTTTAAAAGGCAACTTGCATACAAGTTTGACTAGTGACAATGAAATTTTGGATTGCCAAAAAGTTTCCGAAATCGATTTTGGATTCCACTTTTCATTATTTTGGGGGCTTAAAAATGATGGTTTGGTTGGTCTCTGAAAAAATGATTTGTCAAAGTCGAGTTTTAAAAGGCAACTTGCATACAAGTTTGACTAGTGACAATGAAATTTTGGTTTGCCAAAAAGTTTCCGAAATCGATTTTGGATTGCATTTTTCATTATTTTGGGGGCTTAAAATTGATGTTTAGGTGGGTCTCTGAAAAAAAAGATTTGTCAAAGTCGAGTTTTAAAAGGCAACTTGCATACAAGTTTGACTAGTGACAATGAAATTTTGGATTGCCAAAAAGTTTCCGAAATCGATTTTGGATTCCACTTTTCATTATTTTGGGGGCTTAAAAATTATGTTTTGGTTGGTCTCTGAAAAAATGATTTGTCAAAGTCGAGTTTTAAAAGGCAACTTGCATACAAGTTTGACTAGTGACAATGAAATTTTGGATTGCCAAAAAGTTTCCGAAATCGATTTTGGATTCCACTTTTCATTATTTTGGGGGCTTAAAAATGATGGTTTGGTTGGTCTCTGAAAAAAAAGATTTGTCAAAGTCGAGTTTTAAAAGGCAACTTGCATACAAGTTTGACTAGTGACAATGAAATTTTGGATTGCCAAAAAGTTTCCGAAATCGATTTTGGATTTCACTTTTCATTATTTTGGGGGCTCAAAAATGATGGTTTGGTTGGTTTCTGAAAAAATGATTTGTCAAAGTCGAGTTTTAAAAGGCAACTTGCATACAAGTTTGACCAGTGACAATGAAATTTTGGTTTGCCAAAAAGTTTCCGAAATCGATTTTGGATTGCATTTTTCATTATTTTGGGGGCTTAAAATTGATGTTTAGGTGGGTCTCTGAAAAAAAAGATTTGTCAAAGTCGAGTTTTAAAAGGCAACTTGCATACAAGTTTGACTAGTGACAATGAAATTTTGGATTGCCAAAAAGTTTCCGAAATCGATTTAGGAATGCATTTTTCATTATTTTGGGGGCTTAAAATTGATGTTTAGGTGGGTCTCTGAAAAAAAAGATTTGTCAAAGTCGAGTTTTAAAAGGCAACTTGCATACAAGTTTGACTAGTGACAATGAAATTTTGGATTGCCAAAAAGTTTCCGAAATCGATTTTGGATTTCACTTTTCATTATTTTGGGGGCTCAAAAATGATGGTTTGGTTGGTTTCTGAAAAAATGATTTGTCAAAGTCGAGTTTTAAAAGGCAACTTGCATACAAGTTTGACTAGTGACAATGAAATTTTGGATTGCCAAAAAGTTTCCGAAATCGATTTTGGATTTCACTTTTCATTATTTTGGGGGCTCAAAAATGATGTTTAAGTGGGTCTCTGAAAAAATGATTTGTCAAAGTCGAGTTTTAAAAGGCAACTTGCATACAAGTTTGACTAGTGACAATGAAATTTTGGTTTGCCAAAAAGTTTCCGAAATCGATTTTGGATTGCATTTTTCATTATTTTGGGGGCTTAAAATTGACGTTTTGGTGGGTCTCTGAAAAAAAAGATTTGTCAAAGTCGAGTTTTAAAAGGCAACTTGCATACAAGTTTGACTAGTGACAATGAAATTTTGGATTGCCAAAAAGTTTCCGAAATCGATTTTGGAATGCATTTTTCATTATTTTGGGGGCTTAAAATTGATGTTTAGGTGGGTCTCTGAAAAAAAAGATTTGTCAAAGTCGAGTTTTAAAAGGCAACTTGCATACAAGTTTGACTAGTGACAATGAAATTTTGGATTGCCAAAAAGTTTCCGAAATCGATTTTGGATTTCACTTTTCATTATTTTGGGGGCTCAAAAATGATGGTTTGGTTGGTTTCTGAAAAAATGATTTGTCAAAGTCGAGTTTTAAACGGCAACTTGCATACAAGTTTGACTAGTGACAATGAAATTTTGGATTGCCAAAAAGTTTCCGAAATCGATTTTGGATTTCACTTTTCATTATTTTGGGGGCTTAAAAATGATGGTTTGGTTGGTCTCTGAAAAAATGATTTGTCAAAGTCGAGTTTTAAAGGGCAACTTGCATACAAGTTTGACTAGTGACAATGAAATTTTGGTTTGCCAAAAAGTTTCCGAAATGGATTTTGGATCGAACTTTTCATTATTTTGGGGGCTCAAAAATGATGTTTTGGTTGGTCTCTGAAAACATGATTTGTCAAAGTCGAGTTTTAAAGGGCAACTTGCATACAAGTTTGACTAGTGACAATGAAATTTTGGTTTGCCAAAAAGTTTCCGAAATCGATTTTGGATCGAACTTTTCATTATTTTGGGGGCTTAAAAATGATGTTTTGATTGGTCTCTGAAAAAATGATTTGTAAAAGTCGAGTTTTAAAAGGCAACTTGCATACAAGTTTGACTAGTGACAATGAAATTTTGGTTTGCCAAAAAGTTTCCGAAATCGATTTTGGATCGAACTTTTCATTATTTTGGGGGCTCAAAAATGATGTTTTGGTTGGTCTCTGAAAAAATGATTTGTCAAAGTCGAGTTTTAAAGGGCAACTTGCATACAAGTTTGACTAGTGACAATGAAATTTTGGTTTGCCAAAAAGTTTCCGAAATCGATTTTGGATTTCACTTTTCATTATTTTGGGGGCTTAAAAATGATGTTTTGGTTGGTCTCTGAAAAAATGATTTGTCAAAGTCGAATTTTAAAGGGCAACTTGCATACAAGTTTGACTAGTGACAATGAAATTTTGGTTTGCCAAAAAGTTTCCGAAATCGATTTTGGATAGAACTTTTCATTATTTTGGGGGCTCAAAAATGATGTTTTGGTTGGTCTCTGAAAAAATGATTTGTCAAAGTCGAGTTTTAAAAGGCAACTTGCATACAAGTTTGACTAGTGACAATGAAATTTTGGTTTGCCAAAAAGTTTCCGAAATCGATTTTGGATTTGACTTTTCATTATTTTGGGGGCTTAAAAATGATGTTTTGGTTGGTCTCTGAAAAAATGATTTGTCAAAGTCGAATTTTAAAGGGCAACTTGCATACAAGTTTGACTAGTGACAATGAAATTTTGATTTGCCAAAAAGTGTCCGAAATCGATTTTGGATTTCACTTTTCATTATTTTGGGGGCTTAAAAATGATGTTTTGGTTGGTCTCTGAAAAATTTATTTGTCAAAGTCGAGTTTTAAAAGGCAGCTTGCATACAAGTTTGACTAGTGACAATGAAATTTTGGTTTGCCAAAAAGTTTCCGAAATCGATTTTGGATCGATTTTTTCATTATTTTGGGGGCTTAAAAATGATGTTTTGGTTGGTCTCTGAAAAAATGATTTGTCAAAATCGAGTTTTAAAAGGCAACTTGCATACAAGTTTGACTAGTGACAATGAAATTTAGGTTTGCCAAAAAGTTTCCGAAATCGATTTTGGATTTCACTTTTCATTATTTTGGGGGCTTAAAAATGATGTTTTGGTTGGTCTCTGAAAAAATGATTTGTCAAAGTCGAGTTTTAAAAGGCAACTTGCATACAAGTTTGACTAGTGACAATGAAATTTTGGTTTGCCAAAAAATTTCAGAAATAGATCTTGTATTTCTCTTTTCATTATTTTGGGGGCTTAAAAATGATGTTTTGGTTGGTCTCTGAAAAAATGATTTGTCAAAGTCGAGTTTTAAAAGGCAACTTGCATACAAGTTTGACTAGTGACAATGAAATTTTGGTTTGCCAAAAAGTTTCCGAAATCGATTTTGGATTTCACTTTTCATTATTTTGGGGGCTTAAAAATGATGTTTTGGTTGGTCTCTGAAAAAATGATTTGTCAAAGTCGAGTTTTAAAAGGCAACTTGCATACAAGTTTGACTAGTGACAATGAAATTTTGGTTTGCCAAAAAGTTTCCGAAATCGATTTTGGATTTCACTTTTCATTATTTTGGGGGCTTAAAAATGATGTTTTGGTTGGTCTCTGAAAAAATGATTTGTCAAAGTCGAGTTTTAAAAGGCAACTTGCATACAAGTTTGACTAGTGACAATGAAATTTTGGTTTGCCAAAAAATTTCAGAAATAGATCTTGTATTTCTCTTTTCATTATTTTGGGGGCTCAAAAATGATGTTTTGGTTGGTCTCTGAAAAAATGATTTGTCAAAGTCGAGTTTTAAAAGGCAACTTGCATACAAGTTTGACTAGTGACAATGAAATTTTGGTTTGCCAAAAAGTTTCCGAAATCGATTTTGGATTTCAATTTTCATTATTTTGGGGGCTTAAAAATGATGTTTTGGTTGGTCTCTGAAAAAATGATTTGTCAAAGTCGAGTTTTAAAAGGCAACTTGCATACAAGTTTGACTAGTGACAATGAAATTTTGGTTTGCCAAAAAGTTTCCGAAATCGATTTTGGATTTCACTTTTCATTATTTTGGGGGCTTAAAAATGATGTTTTGGTTGGTCTCTGAAAAAATGATTTGTCAAAGTCGAGTTTTAAAAGGCAACTTGCATACAAGTTTGACTAGTGACAATGAAATTTTGGTTTGCCAAAAAGTTTCCGAAATCGATTTTGGATTTCACTTTTCATTATTTTGGGGACTCAAAAATGATGTTTTGGTTGGTCTCTGGAAAAATGATTTGTCAAAGTCGAGTTTTAAAAGGCAACTTGCATACAAGTTTGACTAGTGACAATGAAATTTTGGTTTGCCAAAAAGTTTCCGAAATGGATTTTGGATTTCACTTTTCATTATTTTGGGGGCTCAAAAATGATGTTTTGGTTGGTCTCTGAAAAAATGATTTGTCAAAGTCGAGTTTTAAAAGGCAACTTGCATACAAGTTTGACTAGTGACAATGAAATTTTGGTTTGCCAAAAAGTTTCCGAAATCGATTTTGGATTTCACTTTTCATTATTTTGGGGGCTTAAAAATGATGTTTTGGTTGGTCTCTGAAAAAATGATTTGTCAAAGTCGAGTTTTAAAAGGCAACTTGCATACAAGTTTGACTAGTGACGATGAAATTTTGGTTTGCCAAAAAGTTTCCGAAATCGATTTTGTATTTCAATTTTCATTATTTTGGGGGCTTAAAAATGATGTTTTGGTTGGTCTCTGAAAAAATGATTTGTCAAAGTCGAGTTTTAAAAGGCAACTTGCATACAAGTTTGACTAGTGACAATGAAATTTTGGTTTGCCAAAAAGTTTCCGAAATCGATTTTGGATTTCACTTTTCATTATTTTGGGGGCTTAAAAATGATGTTTTGGTTGGTCTCTGAAAAAATGATTTGTCAAAGTCGAGTTTTAAAGGGCAACTTGCATACAAGTTTGACTAGTGACAATGAAATTTTGGATTGCCAAAAAGTTTCCGAAATCGATTTTGGATTTCACTTTTCATTATTTTGGGGGCTTAAAAATGATGTTTTGGTTGGTCTCTGAAAAAATGATTTGTCAAAGTCGAGTTTTAAAAGGCAACTTGCATACAAGTTTGACTAGAGACAATGAAATTTTGGTTTGCCAAAAAGTTTCCGAAATCGATTTTGGATTTCACTTTTCATTATTTTGGGGGCTTAAAAATGATGTTTTGGTTGGTCTCTGAAAAAATGATTTGTCAAAGTCGAGTTTTAAAGGGCAACTTGCATACAAGTTTGACTAGTGACAATGAAATTTTGGTTTGCCAAAAAGTTTCCGAAATCGATTTTGGATTTCACTTTTCATTATTTTGGGGGCTTAAAAATGATGTTTTGGTTGGTCTCTGAAAAAATGATTTGTCAAAGTCGAGTTTTAAAAGGCAACTTGCATACAAGTTTGACTAGAGACAATGAAATTTTGGTTTGCCAAAAAGTTTCCGAAATCGATTTTGGATTTCACTTTTCATTATTTTGGGGGCTTAAAAATGATGTTTTGGTTGGTCTCTGAAAAAATGATTTGTCAAAGTCGAGTTTTAAAAGGCAACTTGCATACAAGTTTGACTAGTGACAATGAAATTTTGGATTGCCAAAAAGTTTCCGAAATCGATTTTGGATTTCACTTTTCATTATTTTGGGGGCTTAAAAATGATGTTTTGGTTGGTCTCCGAAAAAATGATTTGTCAAAATCGAGTTTTAAAAGGCAACTTGCATACAAGTTTGACTAGTGACAATGAAATTTTGGTTTGCCAAAAAGTTTCCGAAATCGATTTTGGATTTCACTTTTCATTATTTTGGGGGCTTAAAAAAGATGTTTTGGTTGGTCTCTGAAAAAATGATTTGTCAAAGTCGAATTTTAAAGGGCAACTTGCATACAAGTTTGACTAGTGACAATGAAATTTTGGTTTGCCAAAAAGTTTCCGAAATCGATTTTGGATTTCACTTTTCATTATTTTGGGGGCTTAAAAATGATGTTTTGGTTGGTCTCTGAAAAAATGATTTGTCAAAGTCGAGTTTTAAAAGGCAACTTGCATACAAGTTTGACCAGTGACAATGAAATTTTGGTTTGCCAAAAAGTTTCCGAAATCGATTTTGGATTTCACTTTTCATTATTTTGGTGGCTCAAAAATGATGTTTTGGTTGGTCTCTGAAAAAATGATTTGTCAAAGTCGAGTTTTAAAAGGCAACTTGCATACAAGTTTGACTAGTGACAATGAAATTTTGGTTTGCCAAAAAGTTTCCGAAATCGATTTTGGATTTCACTTTTCATTATTTTGGGGGCTTAAAAATGATGTTTTGGTTGGTCTCTGAAAAAATGATTTGTCAAAGTCGAGTTTTAAAGGGCAACTTGCATACAAGTTTGACTAGTGACAATGAAATTTTGGTTTGCCAAAAAGTTTCCGAAATCGATTTTGGATTTCACTTTTCATTATTTTGGGGGCTTAAAAATGATGTTTTGGTTGGTCTCTGAAAAAATGATTTGTCAAAGTCGAGTTTTAAAAAGGCAACTTGCATACAAGTTTGACTAGAGACAATGAAATTTTGGTTTGCCAAAAAGTTTCCGAAATCGATTTTGGATTTCACTTTTCATTATTTTGGGGGCTTAAAAATGATGTTTTGGTTGGTCTCTGAAAAAATGATTTGTCAAAGTCGAGTTTTAAAAGGCAACTTGCATACAAGTTTGACCAGTGACAATGAAATTTTGGTTTGCCAAAAAGTTTCCGAAATCGATTTTGGATTTCACTTTTCATTATTTTGGTGGCTCAAAAATGATGTTTTGGTTGGTCTCTGAAAAAATGATTTGTCAAAGTCGAGTTTTAAAAGGCAACTTGCATACAAGTTTGACTAGTGACAATGAAATTTTGGTTTGCCAAAAAGTTTCCGAAATCGATTTTGGATTTCACTTTTCATTATTTTGGGGGCTTAAAAATGATGTTTTGGTTGGTCTCTGAAAAAATGATTTGTCAAAGTCGAGTTTTAAAAGGCAACTTGCATACAAGTTTGACCAGTGACAATGAAATTTTGGTTTGCCAAAAAGTTTCCGAAATCGATTTTGGATTTCACTTTTCATTATTTTGGTGGCTCAAAAATGATGTTTTGGTTGGTCTCTGAAAAAATGATTTGTCAAAGTCGAGTTTTAAAAGGCAACTTGCATACAAGTTTGACTAGTGACAATGAAATTTTGGTTTGCCAAAAAGTTTCCGAAATCGATTTTGGATTTCACTTTTCATTATTTTGGGGGCTTAAAAATGATGTTTTGGTTGGTCTCTGAAAAAATGATTTGTCAAAGTCGAATTTTAAAGGGCAACTTGCATACAAGTTTGACTAGTGACAATGAAATTTTGGTTTGCCAAAAAGTTTCCGAAATCGATTTTGGATTTCAATTTTCATTATTTTGGGGGCTTAAAAATGATGTTTTGGTTGGTCTCTGAAAAATTGATTTGTCAAAGTCGAGTTTTAAAAGGCAACTTGCATACAAGTTTGACTAGTGACAATGAAATTTTGGTTTGCCAAAAAGTTTCCGAAATCGATTTTGGACTTCACTTTTCATTATTTTGGGGGCTTAAAAAAGATGTTTTGGTGGGTCTCTGAAAAAATGATTTGTCAAAGTCGAATTTTAAAAGGCAACTTGCATACAAGTTTGACTAGTGACAATGAAATTTTGGTTTGCCAAAAAGTTTCCGAAATCGATTTTGGATTTCACTTTTCATTATTTTGGTGGCTCAAAAATGATGTTTTGGTTGGTCTCTGAAAAAATGATTTGTCAAAGTCGAGTTTTAAAAGGCAACTTGCATACAAGTTTGACTAGTGACAATGAAATTTTGGTTTGCCAAAAAGTTTCCGAAATCGATTTTGGATTTCACTTTTCATTATTTTGGGGGCTTAAAAATGATGTTTTGGTTGGTCTCTGAAAAATTGATTTGTCAAAGTCGAGTTTTAAAAGGCAACTTGCATACAAGTTTGACTAGTGACAATGAAATTTTGGTTTGCCAAAAAGTTTCCGAAATCGATTTTGGATTTCAATTTTCATTATTTTGGGGGCTTAAAAATGATGTTTTGGTTGGTCTCTGAAAAATTGATTTGTCAAAGTCGAGTTTTAAAAGGCAACTTGCATACAAGTTTGACTAGTGACAATGAAATTTTGGTTTGCCAAAAAGTTTCCGAAATCGATTTTGGACTTCACTTTTCATTATTTTGGGGGCTTAAAAAAGATGTTTTGGTGGGTCTCTGAAAAAATGATTTGTCAAAGTCGAATTTTAAAAGGCAACTTGCATACAAGTTTGACTAGTGACAATGAAATTTTGGTTTGCCAAAAAGTTTCCGAAATCGATTTTGGATTTCACTTTTCATTATTTTGGTGGCTCAAAAATGATGTTTTGGTTGGTCTCTGAAAAAATGATTTGTCAAAGTCGAGTTTTAAAAGGCAACTTGCATACAAGTTTGACTAGTGACAATGAAATTTTGGTTTGCCAAAAAGTTTCCGAAATCGATTTTGGATTTCACTTTTCATTATTTTGGGGGCTTAAAAATGATGTTTTGGTTGGTCTCTGAAAAATTGATTTGTCAAAGTCGAGTTTTAAAAGGCAACTTGCATACAAGTTTGACTAGTGACAATGAAATTTTGGTTTGCCAAAAAGTTTCCGAAATCGATTTTGGATTTCACTTTTCATTATTTTGGGGGCTTAAAAATGATGTTTTGGTTGGTCTCTGAAAAATTGATTTGTCAAAGTCGAGTTTTAAAAGGCAACTTGCATACAAGTTTGACTAGAGACAATGAAATTTTGGTTTGCCAAAAAATTTCAGAAATAGATCTTGTATTTCTCTTTTCATTATTTTGGGGGCTTAAAAATGATGTTTTGGTTGGTCTCTGAAAAAATGATTTGTCAAAGTCGAGTTTTAAAAGGCAACTTGCATACAAGTTTGACCAGTGACAATGAAATTTTGGTTTGCCAAAAAGTTTCCGAAATCGATTTTGGATTTCACTTTTCATTATTTTGGGGGCTCAAAAATGATGTTTTGGTTGGTCTCTGAAAAATTGATTTGTCAAAGTCGAGTTTTAAAAGGCAACTTGCATACAAGTTTGACTAGTGACAATGAAATTTTGGTTTGCCAAAAAGTTTCCGAAATCGATTTTGGATTTCACTTTCCATTATTTTGGGGGCTTAAAAATGATGTTTTGGTTGGTCTCTGAAAAAATGATTTGTCAAAGTCGAGTTTTAAAAGGCAACTTGCATACAAGTTTGACTAGAGACAATGAAATTTTGGTTTGCCAAAAAATTTCAGAAATAGATCTTGTATTTCTCTTTTCATTATTTTGGGGGCTTAAAAATGATGTTTTGGTTGGTCTCTGAAAAAATGATTTGTCAAAGTCGAGTTTTAAAAGGCAACTTGCATACAAGTTTGACTAGTGACAATGAAATTTTGGTTTGCCAAAAAGTTTCCGAAATCGATTTTGGATTTCACTTTTCATTATTTTGGGGGCTTAAAAATGATGTTTTGGTTGGTCTCTGAAAAATTGATTTGTCAAAGTCGAGTTTTAAAAGGCAACTTGCATACAAGTTTGACTAGTGACAATGAAATTTTGGTTTGCCAAAAAGTTTCCGAAATCGATTTTGGATTTCACTTTTCATTATTTTGGGGGCTTAAAAATGATGATTTGGTTGGTCTCTGAAAAAATGATTTGTCAAAGTCGAATTTTAAAAGGCAACTTGCATACAAGTTTGACTAGAGACAATGAAATTTTGGTTTGCCAAAAAATTTCAGAAATAGATCTTGTATTTCTCTTTTCATTATTTTGGGGGCTTAAAAATGATGTTTTGGTTGGTCTCTGAAAAAATGATTTGTCAAAGTCGAGTTTTAAAAGGCAACTTGCATACAAGTTTGACTAGTGACAATGAAATTTTGGTTTGCCAAAAAGTTTCCGAAATCGATTTTGGATTTCACTTTTCATTATTTTGGGGGCTTAAAAATGATGTTTTGGTTGGTCTCTGAAAAAATGATTTGTCAAAGTCGAGTTTTAAAAGGCAACTTGCATACAAGTTTGACTAGAGACAATGAAATTTTGGTTTGCCAAAAAATTTCAGAAATAGATCTTGTATTTCTCTTTTCATTATTTTGGGGGCTTAAAAATGATGTTTTGGTTGGTCTCTGAAAAAATGATTTGTCAAAGTCGAGTTTTAAAAGGCAACTTGCATACAAGTTTGACTAGTGACAATGAAATTTTGGTTTGCCAAAAAGTTTCCGAAATCGATTTTGGATTTCACTTTTCATTATTTTGGGGGCTTAAAAATGATGTTTTGGTTGGTCTCTGAAAAATTGATTTGTCAAAGTCGAGTTTTAAAAGGCAACTTGCATACAAGTTTGACTAGTGACAATGAAATTTTGGTTTGCCAAAAAGTTTCCGAAATCGATTTTGGATTTCACTTTTCATTATTTTGGGGGCTTAAAAATGATGATTTGGTTGGTCTCTGAAAAAATGATTTGTCAAAGTCGAATTTTAAAGGGCAACTTGCATACACGTTTGACTAGTGACAATGAAATTTTGGTTTGCCAAAAAGTTTCCGAAATCGATTTCGGATTTCAATTTTCATTATTTTGGGGGCTTAAAAATGATGTTTTGGTTGGTCTCTGAAAAATTGATTTGTCAAAGTCGAGTTTTAAAAGGCAACTTGCATACAAGTTTGACTAGTGACAATGAAATTTTGGTTTGCCAAAAAGTTTCCGAAATCGATTTTGGATTTCACTTTTCATTATTTTGGGGGCTTAAAAAAGATGTTTTGGTGGGTCTCTGAAAAAATGATTTGTCGAAGTCGAATTTTAAAAGGCAACTTGCATACAAGTTTGACTAGAGACAATGAAATTTTGGTTTGCCAAAAAGTTTCCGAAATCGATTTTGGATTTCAATTTTCATTATTTTGGGGGCTTAAAAATGATGTTTTGGTTGGTCTCTGAAAAATTGATTTGTCAAAGTCGAGTTTTAAAAGGCAACTTGCATACAAGTTTGACTAGTGACAATGAAATTTTGGTTTGCCAAAAAGTTTTCGAAATCGATTTTGGATTTCACTTTTCATTATTTGGGGGCTTAAAAATGATGGTTTGGTTGGTCTCTGAAAAAATGATTTGTCGAAGTCGAGTTTTAAAAGGCAACTTGCATACAAGTTTGACTAGTGACAATGAAATTTTGGTTTGCCAAAAAGTTTCCGAAATCGATTTTGGATTTCAATTTTCATTATTTTGGGGGCTCAAAAATGATGGTTTGGTTGGTCTCTGAAAAAATGATTTGTCAAAGTCGAGTTTTAAAAGGCAACTTGCATACAAGTTTGACTAATGACAATGAAATTTTGAATTGCCAAAAAGTTTCCGAAATCGATTTTGGATTTCACTTTTCATTATTTTGGGAGCTTTAAAATGATGTTTTGGTTGGTCTCTGAAAAAAAGATTTGTCAAAGTCGAGTTTTAAAAGGCAACTTGCATACAAGTTTGACTAGTGACAATGAAGTTTTGGTTTGCCAAAAAGTTTTCGAAATCGATTTTGGATTTCACTTTTCATTATTTTGGGGGCTCAAAAATGATGTTTTGGTTGGTCTCTGAAAAAATGATTTGTCAAAGTCGAGTTTTGAAAGGCAACTTGCATACAAGTTTGACTAATGACAATGAAATTTTGAATTGCCAAAAAGTTTCCGAAATCGATTTTGGATTTCACTTTTCATTATTTTGGGAGCTTTAAAATGATGTTTTGGTTGGTCTCTGAAAAAAATGATTTGTCAAAGCCAAGTTTTAAAAGGCAACTTGCATACAAGTTTGACTAGTTACTTTGAAATTTTGGTTTGCATAATAGTTTCTGGAATCGACCTTGGATCGAACTTTTCATTATTTTGGGGGCTTAAAAATGATGGTATGGTTGGTCTCTGAAAAAAAGATTTGTCAAAGTCGAGTTTTAAAAGGCAACTTGCATACAAGTTTGACTAGTTACATTGAAATTTTGGTTTGCCAAAAAGTTTCCGAAATCGATTTTGGATCGAACTTTTCATTTTTTTGGGGGCTTAAAAATGATGGTTTGGTTGGTCTCTGAAAAAATTATTTGTCAAAGTCGAGTTTTAAAAGGCAACTTGCATACAAGTTTGACTAGTGACAATGAAATTTTGGTTTGCCAAAAAGTTTCCGAAATCGATTTTGGATTTCACTTTTCATTATTTTGGGGGCTCAAAAATGATGGTTTGGTTGGTCTCTGAAAAAATGATTTGTCAAAGTCGAGTTTTGAAAGGAAACTTGCATACAAGTTTGACTAATGACAATGAAATTTTGGTTTGCCAAAAAGTTTCCGAAATCGATTTTGGATTTTACTTTTCATTATTTTGGGGGCTCAAAAATGATGTTTTGGTTGGTCTCTGAAAAAATGATTTGTCAAAGTCGAGTTTTGAAAGGCAACTTGCATACAAGTTTGACTAATGACAATGAAATTTTGAATTGCCAAGAAGTTTCCGAAATCGATTTTGGATTTCACTTTTCATTATTTTGGGAGCTTTAAAATGATGTTTTGGTTGGTCTCTGAAAAAAAGATTTGTCAAAGTCGAGTTTTAAAAGGCAACTTGCATACAAGTTTGACTAGTGACAATGAAGTTTTGGTTTGCCAAAAAGTTTTCGAAATCGATTTTGGATTTCACTTTTCATTATTTTGGGGGCTCAAAAATGATGTTTTGGTTTGTCTCTGAAAAAATGATTTGTCAAAGTCGAGTTTTAAAAGGCAACTTGCATACAAGTTTGACTAGTGACAATGAAGTTTTGGTTTACAGAAAAGTTTCCGAAATCGATTTTGGATTTCACTTTTCATTATTTTGGGGGCTCAAAAATGATGTTTTGGTTAGTCTCTGAAAAAATTATTTGTCAAAGTCGAGTTTTAAAAGGCAACTTGCATACAAGTTTGACTAGTGACAATGAAGTTTTGGTTTGCCAAAAAGTTTCCGAAATCGATTTTGGATTTCACTTTTCATTATTTTGGGGGCTCAAAAATGATGGTTTGGTTGGTCTCTGAAAAAATGATTTGTCAAAGTCGAGTTTTAAAAGGCAACTTGCATACAAGTTTGACTAGTGACAATGAAGTTTTGGTTTACAGAAAAGTTTCCGAAATCGATTTTGGATTTCACTTTTCATTATTTTGGGGGCTCAAAAATGATGTTTTGGTTAGTCTCTGAAAAAATTATTTGTCAAAGTCGAGTTTTAAAAGGCAACTTGCATACAAGTTTGACTAGTGACAATGAAGTTTTGGTTTGCCAAAAAGTTTCCGAAATCGATTTTGGATTTCACTTTTCATTATTTTGGGGGCTTAAAAATGATATTTTGGTTGGTCTCTGAAAAAATGATTTGTCAAAGTCGAGTTTTAAAAGGCAACTTGCATACAAGTTTGACTAGTGACAATGAAGTTTTGGTTTACAGAAAAGTTTCCGAAATCGATTTTGGATTTCACTTTTCATTATTTTGGGGGCTTAAAAATGATGGTTTGGTTGGTCTCTGAAAACAAGATTTGTCAAAGTCGAGTTTTAAAAGGCAACTTGCATACAAGTTTGACTAGTGACAATGAAGTTTTGGTTTACAGAAAAGTTTCCGAAATCGATTTTGGATTTCACTTTTCATTATTTTGGGGGCTTAAAAATGATGTTTTGGTTGGTCTCTGAAAAAATGATTGGTCAAAGTCGAGTTTAAAAAGGCAACTTGCATACAAGTTTGACTAGTGACAATGAAATTTTGGTTTGCCAAAAAGTTTCCGAAATCGATTTTGGATTTCACTTTTAATTATTTCGGGGGCTCAAAACTGATGTTTTGGTTGGTCTCTGAAAAAATGATTGGTCAAAGTCGAGTTTAAAAAGGCAACTTGCATACAAGTTTGACTAGTGACAATGAAATTTTGGTTTGCCAAAAAGTTTCCGAAATCGATTTTGGATTTCACTTTTCATTATTTTGGGGGCTTAAAAATGATGTTTTGGTTGGTCTCTGAAAAAATGATTTGTCAAAGTCGAGTTTTAAAAGGCAACTTGCATACAAGTTTGACTAGTTACATTGAAATTTTGGTTTGCTAAAAAGTTTCCGAAATCGATTTTGGATTTCACTTTTCATTATTTTGGGGGCTTAAAAATGTTGGTTTGGTTGGTATCTGAAAGAATGATTTGTCAAAGTCGAGTTTTAAAAGGCAACTTGCATACAAGTTTGACTAGTGACAATGAAATTTTGGTTTGCCAACAAGTTTCCGAAGTTTCCATTATTTTGGGGGCTCAAAACTGATGTTTTGGTTGGTCTCTGAAAAAATGATTGGTCAAAGTCGAGTTTAAAAAGGCAACTTGCATACAAGTTTGACTAGTGACAATGAAATTTTGGTTTGCCAAAAAGTTTCCGAAATCGATTTTGGATTTCACTTTTCATTATTTTGGGGGCTCAAAATGATGTTTTGGTTGGTCTCTGAAAAAATGATTGGTCAAAGTCGAGTTTAAAAAGGCAACTTGCATACAAGTTTGACTAGTGACAATGAAATTTTGGTTTGCCAAAAAGTTTCCGAAATCGATTTTGGATTTCACTTTTCATTATTTTGGGGGCTCAAAAATGATGTTTTGGTTGGTCTCTGAAAAAATGATTTGTCAAAGTCGAGTTTTAAAAGGCAACTTGCATACAAGTTTGACCAGTGACAATGAAATTTTGGTTTGCCAAAAAGTTTCCGAAATCGATTTTGGATTTCACTTTTCATTATTTTGGGGGCTTAAAAATGATGTTTTGGTTGGTCTCTGAAAAAATGATTTGTCAAAGTCGAGTTTTAGAAGGCAACTTGCATACAAGTTTGACCAGTGACAATGAAATTTTGGTTTGCAAAAAAGTTTCCGAAATCGATTTTGGATTTCACTTTTCATTATTTTGGGGGCTCAAAATGATGTTTTGGTTGGTCTCTGAAAAAATGATTGGTCAAAGTCGAGTTTAAAAAGGCAACTTGCATACAAGTTTGACCAGTGACAATGAAATTTTGGTTTGCCAAAAAGTTTCCGAAATCGATTTTGGATTTCACTTTTCATTATTTTGGGGGCTTAAAAATGATGTTTTGGTTGGTCTCTGAAAAAATGATTTGTCAAAGTCGAGTTTTAGAAGGCAACTTGCATACAAGTTTGACTAGTGACAATGAAATTTTGGTTTGCCAAAAAGTTTCCGAAATCGATTTTGGATTTCACTTTTCATTATTTTGGGGGCTTAAAAATGATGTTTTGGTTGGTCTCTGAAAAAATGATTTGTCAAAGTCGAGTTTTAGAAGGCAACTTGCATACAAGTTTGACCAGTGACAATGAAATTTTGGTTTGCAAAAAAGTTTCCGAAATCGATTTTGGATTTCACTTTTCATTATTTTGGGGGCTCAAAATGATGTTTTGGTTGGTCTCTGAAAAAATGATTGGTCAAAGTCGAGTTTAAAAAGGCAACTTGCATACAAGTTTGACCAGTGACAATGAAATTTTGGTTTGCCAAAAAGTTTCCGAAATCGATTTTGGATTTCACTTTTCATTATTTTGGGGGCTTAAAAATGATGTTTTGGTTGGTCTCTGAAAAAATGATTTGTCAAAGTCGAGTTTTAGAAGGCAACTTGCATACAAGTTTGACTAGTGACAATGAAATTTTGGATTGCCAACAAGTTTCCGAAGTTTCCATTATTTTGGGGGCTCAAAACTGATGTTTTGGTTGGTCTCTGAAAAAATGATTGGTCAAAGTCGAGTTTAAAAAGGCAACTTGCATACAAGTTTGACTAGTGACAATGAAATTTTTTTTTGCCAAAAAGTTTCCGAAATCGATTTTGGATTTCACTTTTCATTATTTTGGGGGCTCAAAATGATGTTTTGGTTGGTCTCTGAAAAAATGATTGGTCAAAGTCGAGTTTAAAAAGGCAACTTGCATACAAGTTTGACCAGTGACAATGAAATTTTGGTTTGCCAAAAAGTTTCCGAAATCGATTTTGGATTTCACTTTTCATTATTTTGGGGGCTTAAAAATGATGTTTTGGTTGGTCTCTGAAAAAATGATTTGTCAAAGTCGAGTTTTAGAAGGCAACTTGCATACAAGTTTGACTAGTGACAATGAAATTTTGGTTTGCCAAAAAGTTTCCGAAATCGATTTTGGATTTCACTTTTCATTATTTTGGGGGCTTAAAAATGATGTTTTGGTTGGTCTCTGAAAAAATGATTTGTCAAAGTCGAGTTTTAAAAGGCAACTTGCATACAAGTTTGACTAGTGACAATGAAATTTTGGTTTGCCAAAAAGTTTCCGAAATCGATTTTGGATTTCACTTTTCATTATTTTGGGGGCTTAAAAATGATGTTTTGGTTGGTCTCTGAAAAAATGATTTGTCAAAGTCGAGTTTTGAAAGGCAACTTGCATACAAGTTTGACTAGTTACATTGAAATTTTGGTTTGCCAAAAAGTTTCCGAAATCGATTTTGGATTTCACTTTTCATTATTTTGGGGGCTTAAAAATGATGTTTTGGTTGGTCTCTGAAAAAATGATTTGTCAAAGTCGAGTTTTAAAAGGCAACTTGCATACAAGTTTGACTAGTGACAATGAAATTTTGGTTTGCCAAAAAGTTTCCGAAATCGATTTTGGATTTCACTTTTCATTATTTTGGGGGCTTAAAAATGATGTTTTGGTTGGTCTCTGAAAAAATGATTTGTCAAAGTCGAGTTTTAAAAGGCAACTTGCATACAAGTTTGACTAGTGACAATGAAATTTTGGTTTGCCAACAAGTTTCAAAAGTTTCCATTATTTTGGGGGCTTAAAAATGATGTTTAGGTGGGACTCTGAAAAAAAAGATTTGTCAAAGTCGAGTTTCAAAAGGCAACTTGCATACAAGTTTGACTAGTGACAATGAAATTTTGGTTTGCCAACAAGTTTCCGAAATCGATTTTGGATTTAACTTTTCATTATTTTGGGGGCTCAAAATGATGTTTTGGTTGGTCTCTGAAAAAATGATTGGTCAAAGTCGAGTTTAAAAAGGCAACTTGCATACAAGTTTGACTAGTGACAATGAAATTTTGGTTTGCCAAAAAGTTTCCGAAATCGATTTTGGATTTCACTTTTCATTATTTTGGGGGCTCAAAAATGATGTTTTGGTTGGTCTCTGAAAAAATGATTTGTCAAAGTCGAGTTTTAAAAGGCAACTTGCATACAAGTTTGACTAGTGACAATGAAATTTTGGTTTGCCAAAAAGTTTCCGAAATCGATTTTGGATTTCACTTTTCATTATTTTGGGGGCTCAAAACTGATGTTTTGGTTGGTCTCTGAAAAAATGATTTGTCAAAGTCGAGTTTTAGAAGGCAACTTGCATACAAGTTTGACTAGTTACATTGAAATTTTGGTTTGCCAAAAAGTTTCCGAAATCGATTTTGGATTTCACTTTTCATTATTTTGGGGGCTTAAAAATGATGTTTTGGTTGGTCTCTGAAAAAATGATTGGTCAAAGTCGAGTTTAAAATTTGGATTTTGGATTGCACTTTTCATTATTTTGGGGGCTCAAAAATGATGTTTTGGTTGGTCTCTGAAAAAATGATTTGTCAAAGTCGAGTTTTAAAAGGCAACTTGCATACAAGTTTGACTAGTGACAATGAAATTTTGGTTTGCCAAAAAGTTTCCGAAATCGATTTTGGATTTCACTTTTCATTATTTTGGGGGCTCAAAACTGATGTTTTGGTTGGTCTCTGAAAAAATGATTTGTCAAAGTCGAGTTTTAAAAGGCAACTTGCATACAAGTTTGACTAGTTACATTGAAATTTTGGTTTGCCAAAAAGTTTCCGAAATCAATTTTGGATTAACTTTTCATTATTTTGGGGGCTCAAAATGATGTTTTGGTTGGTCTCTGAAAAAATGATTGGTCAAAGTCGAGTTTAAAAAGGCAACTTGCATACAAGTTTGACTAGTGACAATGAAATTTTGGTTTGCCAAAAAGTTTCCGAAATCGATTTTGGATTTCACTTTTCATTATTTTGGGGGCTTAAAAATGATGTTTTGGTTGGTCTCTGAAAAAATGATTTGTCAAAGTCGAGTTTTAAAAGGCAACTTGCATACAAGTTTGACTAGTGACAATGAAATTTTGGTTTGCCAACAAGTTTCAAAAGTTTCCATTATTTTGGGGGCTTAAAAATGATGTTTAGGTGGGACTCTGAAAAAAAAGATTTGTCAAAGTCGAGTTTCAAAAGGCAACTTGCATACAAGTTTGACTAGTGACAATGAAATTTTGGTTTGCCAACAAGTTTCCGAAATCGATTTTGGATTTAACTTTTCATTATTTTGGGGGCTCAAAATGATGTTTTGGTTGGTCTCTGAAAAAATGATTGGTCAAAGTCGAGTTTTAGAAGGCAACTTGCATACAAGTTTGACTAGTGACAATGAAATTTTGGTTTGCCAAAAAGTTTCCGAAATCGATTTTGGATTTCACTTTTCATTATTTTGGGGGCTTAAAAATGATGTTTTGGTTGGTCTCTGAAAAAATGATTTGTCAAAGTCGAGTTTTAGAAGGCAACTTGCATACAAGTTTGACTAGTGACAATGAAATTTTGGTTTGCCAACAAGTTTCCGAAATCGATTTTGGATTTCACTTTTCATTATTTTGGGGGCTTAAAAATGATGTTTTGGTTGGTCTCTGAAAAAATGATTGGTCAAAGTCGAGTTTAAAAAGGCAACTTGCATACAAGTTTGACTAGTTACATTGAAATTTTGGTTTGCCAAAAAGTTTCCGAAATCGATTTTGGATTTCACTTTTCATTATTTTGGGGGCTTAAAAATGTTGGTTTGGTTGGTATCTGAAAGAATGATTTGTCAAAGTCGAGTTTTAAAAGGCAACTTGCATACAAGTTTGACTAGTGACAATGAAATTTTGGATTGCCAACAAGTTTCCGAAGTTTCCATTATTTTGGGGGCTCAAAACTGATGTTTTGGTTGGTCTCTGAAAAAATGATTGGTCAAAGTCGAGTTTAAAAAGGCAACTTGCATACAAGTTTGACTAGTGACAATGAAATTTTGGTTTGCCAAAAAGTTTCCGAAATCGATTTTGGATTTCACTTTTCATTATTTTGGGGGCTCAAAATGATGTTTTGGTTGGTCTCTGAAAAAATGATTGGTCAAAGTCGAGTTTAAAAAGGCAACTTGCATACAAGTTTGACCAGTGACAATGAAATTTTGGTTTGCCAAAAAGTTTCCGAAATCGATTTTGGATTTCACTTTTCATTATTTTGGGGGCTCAAAAATGATGGTTTGGTTGGTCTCTGAAAAAATGATTTGTCAAAGTCGAGTTTTGAAAGGAAACTTGCATACAAGTTTGACTAATGACAATGAAATTTTGGTTTGCCAAAAAGTTTCCGAAATCGATTTTGGATTTTACTTTTCATTATTTTGGGGGCTTAAAAATGATGGTTTGGTTGGTCTCTGAAAAAATTATTTGTCAAAGTCGAGTTTTAAAAGGCAACTTGCATACAAGTTTGACTAGTGACAATGAAATTTTGGTTTGCCAAAAAGTTTCCGAAATCGATTTTGGATCGAACTTTTCATTATTTTGGGGGCTTAAAAATGATGTTTTGGTTGGTCTCTGAAAAAATGATTTGTCAAAGTCGAGTTTTAGAAGGCAACTTGCATACAAGTTTGACTAGTGACAATGAAGTTTTGGTTTGCAGAAAAGTTTCCGAAATCGATTTTGGATCGAACTTTTCATTATTTTGGGGGCTCAAAAATGATGGTTTGGTTGGTCTCTGAAAAAATGATTTGTCAAAGTCGAGTTTTGAAAGGAAACTTGCATACAAGTTTGACTAATGACAATGAAATTTTGGTTTGCCAAAAAGTTTCCGAAATCGATTTTGGATCGAACTTTTCATTTTTTTGGGGGCTTAAAAATGATGGTTTGGTTGGTCTCTGAAAAAATTATTTGTCAAAGTCGAGTTTTAAAAGGCAACTTGCATACAAGTTTGACTAGTGACAATGAAATTTTGGTTTGCCAAAAAGTTTCCGAAATCGATTTTGGATCGAACTTTTCATTATTTTGGGGGCTTAAAAATGATGTTTTGGTTGGTCTCTGAAAAAATGATTTGTCAAAGTCGAGTTTTAGAAGGCAACTTGCATACAAGTTTGACTAGTGACAATGAAGTTTTGGTTTGCAGAAAAGTTTCCGAAATCGATTTTGGATCGAACTTTTCATTATTTTGGGGGCTCAAAAATGATGTTTTGGTTGGTCTCTGAAAAAATGATTTGTCAAAGTCGAGTTTTAAAAGGCAACTTGCATACAAGTTTGACTAGTTACATTGAAATTTTGGTTTGCCAAAAAGTTTCCGAAATCGATTTTGGATTACACTTTTCATTATTTTGGGAGCTTAAAAATGATGGTTGGGTTGGTCTCTGAAAAAATGATTTGTCAAAGTCGAGTTTTAAAAGGCAACTTGCATACAAGTTTGACTAGTGACAATGAAATTTTGGTTTGCCAAAAAGTTTCCGAAATCGATTTTGGATTTCACTTTTCATTATTTTGGGGGCTTAAAAATGATGTTTTGGTTGGTCTCTGAAAAAATGATTTGTCAAAGTCGAGTTTTAAAAGGCAACTTGCATACAAGTTTGACTAGTGACAATGAAATTTTGGTTTGCCAAAAAGTTTCCGAAATCGATTTTGGATTTTACTTTTCATTATTTTGGGGGCTTAAAAATGATGTTTCGGTTGGTCTCTGAAAAAATGATTTGTCAAAGTCGAGTTTTAAAAGGCAACTTGCATACACGTTTGACTAGTGACAATGAAATTTTGGTTTGCCAAAAAGTTTCCGAAATAGATTTTGGATTTCACTTTTCATTATTTTGGGGCTTAAAAATGATGTTTTGGTTGGTCTCTGAAAAAGTGATTTGTCAAAGTCGAGTTTTAAAAGGCAACTTGCATACAAGTTTGACTAGTGACAACGAAATTTTGGATTGCCAAAAAGTTTCCGAAATCGATTTTGGATTTTACTTTTCATTATTTTGGGGGCTTAAAAATGATGTTTCGGTTGGTCTCTGAAAAAGTGATTTGTCAAAGTCGAGTTTTAAAAGGCAACTTGCATACAAGTTTGACTAGTGACAATGAAATTTTGGTTTGCAGAAAAGTGTCAGAAATCGATCTTGAAATGCACTTTCATTATTTTGCGGGCTTAAAAATTATGTTTTGGTGAGTTTATAATAAACTGATTTGTCAAAGTCAAGTTTTATTACGCAGCTCCATACAAGTTTGACTAGTTACATTGAAATTTTGGTTTGCCAAAAAGTTTCCGAAATCGATTTTGGATTACACTTTTCATTATTTTGGGGGCTTAAAAATGATGTTTTGGTTGGTCTCTGAAAAAATGATTTGTCAAAGTCGAGTTTTAAAAGGCAACTTGCATACAAGTTTGACTAGTGACAACGAAATTTTGGATTGCCAAAAAGTTTCCGTAATCGATTTTGGATCGAACTTTTCATTATTTTGGGGGCTCAAAAATGATGTTTTGGTTGGTCTCTGAAAAAATGATTTGTCAAAGTCGAGTTTTAAAAGGCAACTTGCATACAAATTTGACTAGTGACAATGAAATTTTGGTTTGCCAAAAAGTTTCCGAAATCGATTTTGGATTACACTTTTCATTATTTTGGGGGCTTAAAAATGATGGTTTGGTTGGTCTCTGAAAAAATGATTTGTCAAAGTCGAATTTTAAAAGGCAACTTGCATACAAGTTTGACTAGTGACAATGAAGTTTTGGTTTGCAGAAAAGTTTCCGAAATCGATTTTGGATCGAACTTTTCATTATTTTGGGGGCTCAAAAATGATGTTTTGGTTGGTCTCTGAAAAAATGATTTGTCAAAGTCGAGTTTTAAAAGGCAACTTGCATACAAATTTGACTAGTGACAATGAAATTTTGGTTTGCCAAAAAGTTTCCGAAATCGATTTTGGATTTCACTTTTCATTATTTTGGGGGCTTAAAAATGATGTTTTGGTTGGTCTCTGAAAAAATGATTTGTCAAAGTCGAGTTTTAAAAGGCAACTTGCATACAAGTTTGACTAGTGACAATGACATTTTGGTTTGCCAAAAAGTTTCCGAAATCGATTTTGGATTACACTTTTCATTATTTTGGGGGCTTAAAAATGATGTATTGGTTGGTCTCTGAAAAAATGATTTGTCAAAGTCGAGTTTTAAAAGGCAACTTGCATACAAGTTTGACTAGTGACAATGAAATTTTGGTTTGCCAAAAAGTTTCCGTAATCGATTTTGGATCGAACTTTTCATTATTTTGGGGGCTTAAAAATGATGGTTTGGTTGGTCTCTGAAAAAATGATTTGTCAAAGTCGAGTTTTAAAAGGCAACTTGCATACAAGTTTGACTAGTTACATTGAAATTTTGGTTTGCCAAAAAGTTTCCGAAATCGATTTTGGATCGAACTTTTCATTATTTTGGGGGCTTAAAAATGATGGTTTGGTTGGTCTCTAAAAAAATGATTTGTCAAAGTCAAGTTTTAAAAGGCAACTTGCATACAAGTTTGACTAGTTACTTTGAAATTTTGGTTTGCATAATAGTTTCTGAAATCGACCTTGGATCGAACTTTTCATTTTTTTGGGGGCTTAAAAATGATGGTTTGGTTGGTCTCTGAAAAAATTATTTGTCAAAGTCGAGTTTTAAAAGGCAACTTGCATACAAGTTTGACTAGTGACAATGAAATTTTGGTTTGCCAAAAAGTTTCCGAAATCGATTTTGGATCGAACTTTTCATTATTTTGGGGGCTTAAAAATGATGTTTTGGTTGGTCTCTAAAAAATGATTTGTCAAAGCCAAGTTTTAAAAGGCAACTTGCATACAAGTTTGACTAGTTACTTTGAAATTTTGGTTTGCATAATAGTTTCTGAAATCGACCTTGGATCGAACTTTTCATTTTTTTGGGGGCTTAAAAATGATGGTTTGGTTGGTCTCTGAAAAAATTATTTGTCAAAGTCGAGTTTTAAAAGGCAACTTGCATACAAGTTTGACTAGTGACAATGAAATTTTGGTTTGCCAAAAAGTTTCCGAAATCGATTTTGGATCGAACTTTTCATTATTTTGGGGGCTTAAAAATGATGGTTTGGTTGGGCTCTGAAAAAAATGATTTGTCAAAGTCGAGTCTTAAAAGGCAACTTGCATACAAGTTTGACTAGTTACTTTGAAATTTTGGTTTGCATAATAGTTTCTGAAATCGACCTTGGATCGAACTTTTCATTTTTTTGGGGGCTTAAAAATGATGGTTTGGTTGGTCTCTGAAAAAATTATTTGTCAAAGTCGAGTTTTAAAAGGCAACTTGCATACAAGTTTGACTAGTGACAATGAAATTTTGGTTTGCCAAAAAGTTTCCGAAATTGATTTTGGATCGAACTTTTCATTATTTTGGGGGCTTAAAAATGATGGTTTGGTTGGTCTCTGAAAAAATGATTTGTCAAAGTCGAGTTTTAAAAGGCAACTTGCATACAAGTTTGACTAGTTACATTGAAATTTTGGTTTGCCAAAAAGTTTCCGAAATCGATTTTGGATCGAACTTTTCATTATTTTGGGGGCTTAAAAATGATGTTTTGGTTGGTCTCTAAAAAAATGATTTGTCAAAGTCAAGTTTTAAAAGGCAACTTGCATACAAGTTTGACTAGTTACTTTGAAATTTTGGTTTGCATAATAGTTTCTGAAATCGACCTTGGATCGAACTTTTCATTATTTTGGGGGCTCAAAAATGATGGTTTGGTTGGTCTCTGAAAAAAAGATTTGTCAAAGTCGAGTTTTAAAAGGCAACTTGCATACAAGTTTGACTAGTTACATTGAAATTTTGGTTTGCATAATAGTTTCTGAAATCGACCTTGGATCGAACTTTTCATTATTTTGGGGGCTTAAAAATGATGGTTTGGTTGGTCTCTGAAAAAATGATTTGTCAAAGTCGAGTTTTAAAAGGCAACTTGCATACAAGTTTGACTAGTTACATTGAAATTTTGGTTTGCCAAAAAGTTTCCGAAATTGATTTTGGATCGAACTTTTCATTATTTTGGGGGCTTAAAAATGATGGTTTGGTTGGTCTCTGAAAAAAATGATTTGTCAAAGTCGAGTTTTAAAAGGCAACTTGCATACAAGTTTGACTAGTTACATTGAAATTTTGGTTTGCCAAAAAGTTTCCGAAATCGATTTTGGATCGAACTTTTCATTATTTTGGGGGCTTAAAAATGATGGTTTGGTTGGTCTCTGAAAAAATTATTTGTCAAAGTCGAGTTTTAAAAGGCAACTTGCATACAAGTTTGACTAGTGACAATGAAATTTTGGTTTGCCAAAAAGTTTCCGAAATCGATTTTGGATCGAACTTTTCATTATTTTGGGGGCTTAAAAATGATGGTTTGGTTGGGCTCTGAAAAAAATGATTTGTCAAAGTCGAGTCTTAAAAGGCAACTTGCATACAAGTTTGACTAGTTACTTTGAAATTTTGGTTTGCATAATAGTTTCTGAAATCGACCTTGGATCGAACTTTTCATTATTTTGGGGGCTTAAAAATGATGGTTTGGTTGGTCTCTGAAAAAATGATTTGTCAAAGTCGAGTTTTAAAAGGCAACTTGCATACAAGTTTGACTAGTTACATTGAAATTTTGGTTTGCCAAAAAGTTTCCGAAATTGATTTTGGATCGAACTTTTCATTATTTTGGGGGCTTAAAAATGATGGTTTGGTTGGTCTCTGAAAAAAATGATTTGTCAAAGTCGAGTTTTAAAAGGCAACTTGCATACAAGTTTGACTAGTTACATTGAAATTTTGGTTTGCCAAAAAGTTTCCGAAATCGATTTTGGATCGAACTTTTCATTATTTTGGGGGCTTAAAAATGATGGTTTGGTTGGGCTCTGAAAAAAAAGATTTGTCAAAGTCGAGTTTTAAAAGGCAACTTGCATACAAGTTTGACTAGTTACTTTGAAATTTTGGTTTGCATAATAGTTTCTGAAATCGACCTTGGATCGAACTTTTCATTATTTTGGGGGCTTAAAAATGATGGTTTGGTTGGTCTCTGAAAAAAAGATTTGTCAAAGTCGAGTTTTAAAAGGCAACTTGCATACAAGTTTGACTAGTTACTTTGAAATTTTGGTTTGCATAATTGTTTCTGAAATCGACCTTGGATCGAACTTTTCATTATTTTGGGGGCTTAAAATGATGGTTTGGTTGGTCTCTGAAAAAAAGATTTGTCAAAGTCGAGTTTTAAAAGGCAACTTGCATACAAGTTTGACTAGTTACATTGAAATTTTGGTTTGCCAAAAAGTTTCCGAAATCGATTTTGGATCGAACTTTTCATTTTTTTGGGGGCTTAAAAATGATGTTTTGGTTGGTCTCTGAAAAAAATGATTTGTCAAAGTCGAGTTTTAAAAGGCAACTTGCATACAAGTTTGACTAGTGACAATGAAATTTTGGTTTGCCAAAAAGTTTCCGAAATCGATTTTGGATTTCACTTTTCATTATTTTGGGGGCTTAAAAATGATGTTTTGGTTGGTCTCTAAAAAAAATGATTTGTCAAAGTCAAGTTTTAAAAGGCAACTTGCATACAAGTTTGACTAGTTACATTGAAATTTTGGTTTGCATAATAGTTTCTGAAATCGATCTTGGATCGAACTTTTCATTATTTTGGGGGCTTAAAAATGATGGTTTGGTTGGTCTCTGAAAAAAAGATTTGTCAAAGTCGAGTTTTAAAAGGCAACTTGCATACAAGTTTGACTAGTTACATTGAAATTTTGGTTTGCCAAAAAGTTTCCGAAATCGATTTTGGATCGAACTTTTCATTATTTTGGGGGCTTAAAAATGATGGTTTGGTTGGGCTCTGAAAAAAAAGATTTGTCAAAGTCGAGTTTTAAAAGGCAACTTGCATACAAGTTTGACTAGTTACTTTGAAATTTTGGTTTGCATAATAGTTTCTGAAATCGACCTTGGATCGAACTTTTCATTATTTTGGGGGCTTAAAAATGATGGTTTGGTTGGTCTCTGAAAAAAAGATTTGTCAAAGTCGAGTTTTAAAAGGCAACTTGCAAACAAGTTTGACTAGTGACAATGAAATTTTGGTTTGCCAAAAAGTTTCCGAAATCGATTTTGGATTTCACTTTTCATTATTTTGGGGGCTTAAAAATGATGTTTTGGTTGGTCTCTAAAAAAATGATTTGTCAAAGCCAAGTTTTAAAAGGCAACTTGCATACAAGTTTGACTAGTTACTTTGAAATTTTGGTTTGCATAATAGTTTCTGGAATCGACCTTGGATCGAACTTTTCATTATTTTGGGGGCTTAAAAATGATGGTATGGTTGGTCTCTGAAAAAATTATTTGTCAAAGTCGAGTTTTAAAAGGCAACTTGCATACAAGTTTGACTAGTTACATTGAAATTTTGGTTTGCCAAAAAGTTTCCGAAATCGATTTTGGATCGAACTTTTCATTATTTTGGGGGCTTAAAAATGATGTTTTGGTTGGTCTCTAAAAAAATTATTTGTCAAAGTCGAGTTTTAAAAGGCAACTTGCATACAAGTTTGACTAGTGACAATGAAATTTTGGTTTGCCAAAAAGTTTCCGAAATCGATTTTGGATTTCACTTTTCATTATTTTGGGGGCTTAAAAATGATGTTTTGGTTGGTCTCTAAAAAAATGATTTGTCAAAGTCAGGTTTTAAAAGGCAACTTGCATACAAGTTTGACTAGTTACTTTGAAATTTTGGTTTGCATAATAGTTTCTGAAATCGACCTTGGATCGAACTTTTCATTGTTTTGGGGGCTTAAAAATGATGTTTTGGTTGGTCTCTGAAAAAATTATTTGTCAAAGTCGAGTTTTAAAAGGCAACTTGCATACAAGTTTGACTAGTTACATTGAAATTTTGGTTTGCCAAAAAGTTTCCGAAATCGATTTTGGATCGAACTTTTCATTATTTTGGGGGCTTAAAAATGATGTTTTGGTTGGTCTCTAAAAAAATGATTTGTCAAAGTCATCTTTTTAAAAGGCAACTTGCATACAAGTTTGACTAGTTACTTTGAAATTTTGGTTTGCATAATAGTTTCTGAAATCGACCTTGGATCGAACTTTTCATTGTTTTGGGGGCTTAAAAATGATGTTTTGGTTGGTCTCTGAAAAAATTATTTGTCAAAGTCGAGTTTTAAAAGGCAACTTGCATACAAGTTTGACTAGTTACATTGAAATTTTGGTTTGCCAAAAAGTTTCCGAAATCGATTTTGGATCGAACTTTTCATTATTTTGGGGGCTTAAAAATGATGGTTTGGTTGGGCTCTGAAAAAAATGATTTGTCAAAGTCGAGTTTTAAAAGGCAACTTGCATACAAGTTTGACTAGTTACTTTGAAATTTTGGTTTGCATAATAGTTTCTGAAATCGACCTTGGATCGAACTTTTAATTTTTTTGGGGGCTTAAAAATGATGGTTTGGTTGGTCTCTGAAAAAATTATTTGTCAAAGTCGAGTTTTAAAAGGCAACTTGCATACAAGTTTGACTAGTGACAATGAAATTTTGGTTTGCCAAAAAGTTTCGAAATCGATTTTGGATCGAACTTTTCATTATTTTGGGGGCTTAAAAATGATGTTTTGGTTGGTCTCTAAAAAATGATTTGTCAAAGCCAAGTTTTAAAAGGCAACTTGCATACAAGTTTGACTAGTTACTTTGAAATTTTGGTTTGCATAATAGTTTCTGAAATCGATCTTGGATCGAACTTTTCATTATTTTGGGGGCTTAAAAATGATGGTTTGGTTGGTATCTGAAAAAAAGATTTGTCAAAGTCGAGTTTTAAAAGGCAACTTGCATACAAGTTTGACTAGTTACATCGAAATTTTGGTTTGCCAAAAAGTTTCCGAAATCGATTTTGGATCGAACTTTTCATTATTTTGGGGGCTTAAAAATGATGTTTTGGTTGGTCTCTGAAAAACTGATTTGTCAAAGTCGAGTTTTAAAAGGCAACTTGCATACAAGTTTGACTAGTGACAATGAAATTTTGGTTTGCCAAAAAGTTTCCGAAATCGATTTTGGATCGAACTTTTCATTATTTTGGGGGCTTAAAAATGATGGTTTGGTTGGGCTCTGAAAAAAATGATTTGTCAAAGTCGAGTCTTAAAAGGCAACTTGCATACACGTTTGACTAGTTACTTTGAAATTTTGGTTTGCATAATAGTTTCTGAAATCGACCTTGGATCGAACTTTTCATTATTTTGGGGGCTCAAAAATGATGGTTTGGTTGGTCTCTGAAAAAAAGATTTGTCAAAGTCGAGTTTTAAAAGGCAACTTGCATACAAGTTTGACTAGTTACATTGAAATTTTGGTTTGCCAAAAAGTTTCCGAAATTGATTTTGGATCGAACTTTTCATTATTTTGGGGGCTTAAAAATGATGGTTTGGTTGGGCTCTGAAAAAAAAGATTTGTCAAAGTCGAGTTTTAAAAGGCAACTTGCGTACAAGTTTGACTAGTTACTTTGAAATTTTGGTTTGCATAATAGTTTCTGAAATCGACCTTGGATCGAACTTTTCATTATTTTGGGGGCTTAAAAATGATGGTTTGGTTGGTCTCTGAAAAAAAGATTTGTCAAAGTCGAGTTTTAAAAGGCAACTTGCATACAAGTTTGACTAGTTACTTTGAAATTTTGGTTTGCATAATAGTTTCTGAAATCGACCTTGGATCGAACTTTTCATTATTTTGGGGGCTTAAAAATGATGGTTTGGTTGGTCTCTGAAAAAAAGATTTGTCAAAGTCGAGTTTTAAAAGGCAACTTGCAAACAAGTTTGACTAGTGACAATGAAATTTTGGTTTGCCAAAAAGTTTCCGAAATCGATTTTGGATTTCACTTTTCATTATTTTGGGGGCTTAAAAATGATGTTTTGGTTGGTCTCTAAAAAAATGATTTGTCAAAGCCAAGTTTTAAAAGGCAACTTGCATACAAGTTTGACTAGTTACTTTGAAATTTTGGTTTGCATAATAGTTTCTGGAATCGACCTTGGATCGAACTTTTCATTATTTTGGGGGCTTAAAAATGATGGTTTGGTTGGTCTCTGAAAAAAAGATTTGTCAAAGTCGAGTTTTAAAAGGCAACTTGCAAACAAGTTTGACTAGTGACAATGAAATTTTGGATTGCCAAAAAGTTTCCGAAATCGATTTTGGATCGAACTTTTCATTTTTTTGGGGGCTTAAAAATGATGGTTTGGTTGGTCTCTGAAAAAATGATTTGTCAAAGTCGAGTTTTAAAAGGCAACTTGCATACAAGTTTGACTAGTGACAATGAAATTTTGGATTGCCAAAAAGTTTCCGAAATCGATTTTGGATTTCACTTTTCATTATTTTGGGGGCTTAAAAATGATGGTTTGGTTGGTCTCTGAAAATATGATTTGTCAAAGTCGAGTTTTAGTAGGCAACTTGCATACAAGTTTGACTAGTAACTTTGAAATTTTGGTTTGCATAATAGTTTCTGAAATCGATTTTGGATTTCACTTTTCATTATTTTGGGGGCTTAAAAATGATGGTTTGGTTGGTCTCTGGAAAAATGATTTGTCAAAGTCGAGTTTTAGTAGTCAACTTGCATACAAGTTTGACTAGTGACAATGAAATTTTGGATTGCCAAAAAGTTTCCGAAATTGATTTTGGATTTTACTTTTCATTATTTTGGGGGCTTAAAAATGATGTTTTGGTTGGTCTCTGAAAAAATGACTTGTTAAAGTCGAGTTTTAAAAGGCAACTTGCATACAAGTTTGACTAGTGACAATGAAATTTTGGTTTGCCAAAAAGTTTCCGAAATCGATTTTGGATCGAACTTTTCATTATTTTGGAGGCTCAAAAATGATGGTTTGGTTGGTCTCTGAAAAAATGATTTGTCAAAGTCGAGTTTTAAAAGGCAATTTGCATACAAGTTTGACTAGTGACAATGAAATTTTGGTTTGCCAAAAAGTTTCCGAAATCGATTTTGGATCGAACTTTTCATTATTTTGGGGGCTTAAAAATGATGTTTTGGTTGGTCTCTGAAAAAATGATTTGTCAAAGTCGAGTTTTAAAAGGCAACTTGCATACAAGTTTGACTAGTGACAATGAAATTTTGGATTGCCAAAAAGTTTCCGAAATTGATTTTGGATTTTACTTTTCATTATTTTGGGGGCTTAAAAATGATGTTTTGGTTGGTCTCTGAAAAAATGACTTGTTAAAGTCGAGTTTTAAAAGGCAACTTGCATACAAGTTTGACTAGTGACAATGAAATTTTGGTTTGCCAAAAAGTTTCCGAAATCGATTTTGGATCGAACTTTTCATTATTTTGGAGGCTCAAAAATGATGGTTTGGTTGGTCTCTGAAAAAATGATTTGTCAAAGTCGAGTTTTAAAAGGCAATTTGCATACAAGTTTGACTAGTGACAATGAAATTTTGGTTTGCCAAAAAGTTTCCGAAATCGATTTTGGATTTCACTTTTCATTATTTTGGGGGCTTTAAAATGATGGTTTGGTTGGTCTCTGAAAATATGATTTGTCAAAGTCGAGTTTTAGTAGGCAACTTGCATACAAGTTTGACTAGTAACTTTGAAATTTTGGTTTGCATAATAGTTTCTGAAATCGATTTTGGATTTCACTTTTCATTATTTTGGGGGCTCAAAAATGATGTTTTGGTTGGTCTCTGAAAAAATGATTTGTCACAGTCGAGTTTGAAAAGGCAATTTGCATACAAGTTTGACTAGTGACAATGAAATTTTGGTTTGCCAAAAAGTTTCCGAAATCGATTTTGGATTTCACTTTTCATTATTTTGGGGGCTTAAAAATGATGTTTTGGTTGGTTTTTGAAAAAATGATTTGTCACAGTCGAGTTTGAAAAGGCAATTTGCATACAAGTTTGACTAGTGACAATGACATTTTGGTTTGCCAAAAAGTTTCCGAAATCGATTTTGGATTTCACTTTTCATTATTTTGGGGGCTTAAAAATGATGGTTTGGTTGGTCTCTGAAAAAATGATTTGTCAAAGTCGAGCTTTAAAAGGCAACTTGCATACAAGTTTGACTAGTTACAATGAAATTTTGGTTTGCCAAAAAGTTTCCGAAATCGATTTTGGATCGAACTTTTCATTATTTTGGGGGCTTTAAAATGATGTTTTGGTTGGTCTCTGAAAAAATGATTTGTCAAAGTCGAGTTTTAAAAGGCAACTTGCATACAAGTTTGACTAGTGACAATGAAATTTTGGTTTGCCAAAAAGTTTCCGAAATCGATTTTGGATTTCACTTTTCATTATTTTGGGGGCTCAAAAATGATGTTTTGGTTGGTCTCTGAAAAAATGATTTGTCACAGTCGAGTTTGAAAAGGCAATTTGCATACAAGTTTGACTAGTGACAATGAAATTTTGGTTTGCCAAAAAGTTTCCGAAATCGATTTTGGATTTCACTTTTCATTATTTTGGGGGCTTAAAAATGAAGTTTTGGATGGTCTCTGAAAATATGATTTGTCAAAGTCGAGTTTTAAAAGGCAACTTGCATACAAGTTTGACTAGTGACAATGAAATTTTGGTTTGCCAAAAAGTTTCCGAAATCGATTTTGGATTTCACTTTTCATTATTTTGGGGGCTTAAAAATGATGTTTTGGTTGGTCTCTGAAAAAATGATTTGTCAAAGTCGAGTTTTAAAAGGCAACTTGCATACAAGTTTGACTAGTGACAATGAAATTTTGGTTTGCCAAAAAGTTTCCGAAATCGATTTTGGATCGAACTTTTCATTATTTTGGGGGCTCAAAAATGATGTTTTGGTTGGTCTCTGAAAAAATGATTTGTCAAAGTCGAGTTTTAAAAGGCAATTTGCATACAAGTTTGACTAGTAACAATGAAATTTTGGTTTGCCAAAAAGTTTCCGAAATCGATTTTGGATTTCACTTTTCATTATTTTGGGGGCTTAAAAATGATGTTTTGGTTGGTCTCTGAAAAAATAATTTGTCAAAGTCGAGTTTTAAAAGGCAACTTGCATACAAGTTTGACTAGTGACAATGAAATTTTGGTTTGCCAAAAAGTTTCCGAAATCGATTTTGGATTTCACTTTTCATTATTTTGGGGGCTTAAAAATGAAGTTTTGGTTGGTCTCTGAAAAAATGATTTGTCACAGTCGAGTTTGAAAAGGCAATTTGCATACAAGTTTGACTAGTGACAATGAAATTTTGGTTTGCCAAAAAGTTTCCGAAATCGATTTTGGATTTCACTTTTCATTATTTTGGGGGCTTAAAAATGAAGTTTTGGTTGGTCTCTGAAAAAATGATTTGTCAAAGTCGAGTTTTAAAAGGCAACTTGCATACAAGTTTGACTAGTGACAATGAAATTTTGGTTTGCCAAAAAGTTTCCGAAATCGATTTTGGATTTCACTTTTCATTATTTTGGGGGCTTAAAAATGATGGTTTGGTTGGTCTCTGAAAAAATGATTTGTCAAAGTCGAGTTTTAAAAGGCAATTTGCATACAAGTTTGACTAGTGACAATGAAATTTTGGTTTGCCAAAAAGTTTCCGAAATCGATTTTGGATTTCACTTTTCATTATTTTGGGGGCTTAAAAATGATGTTTTGGTTGGTCTCTGAAAAAATGATTTGTCAAAGTCGAGTTTTAAAAGGCAACTTGCATACAAGTTTGACTAGTGACAATGAAATTTTGGTTTGCCAAAAAGTTTCCGAAATCGATTTTGGATCGAACTTTTCATTATTTTGGGGGCTTAAAAATGATGTTTTGGTTGGTCTCTGAAAAAATGATTTGTCAAAGTCGAGTTTTAAAAGGCAATTTGCATACAAGTTTGACTAGTGACAATGAAATTTTGGATTGCCAAAAAGTTTCCGAAATCGATTTTGGATTTCACTTTTCATTATTTTGGGGGCTCAAAAATGATGTTTTGGTTGGTCTCTGAAAAAATGATTTGTCAAAGTCGAGTTTTAAAAGCAAACTTGCATACAAGTTTGACTAGTGACAATGAAATTTTGGATTGCCAAAAAGTTTCCGAAATCGATTTTGGATCGAACTTTTCATTATTTTGGGGGCTTAAAAATGATGTTTTGGTTGGTCTCTGAAAAAATGATTTGTCAAAGTCGAGTTTTAAAAGGCATTTTGCATACAAGTTTGACTAGTGACAATGAAATTTTGGTTTGCCAAAAAGTTTCCGAAATCGATTTTGGATTTCACTTTTCATTATTTTGGGGGCTTAAAAATGATGTTTTGGTTGGTCTCTGAAAAAATGATTTGTCAAAGTCGAGTTTTAAAAGGCAACTTGCATACAAGTTTGACTAGTGACAATGAAATTTTGGATTGCCAAAAAGTTTCCGAAATCGATTTTGGATCGAACTTTTCATTATTTTGGGGGCTCAAAAATGATGTTTTGGTTGGTCTCTGAAAAAATGATTTGTCAAAGTCGAATTTTGAAAGGCAACTTGCATACAAGTTTGACTAGTGACAATGAAATTTTGGTTTGCCAAAAAGTTTCCAAAATCGATTTTGGATTTCACTTTTCATTATTTTGGGGGCTTAAAAATGATGTTTTGGTTGGTCTCTGAAAAAATGATTTGTCAAAGTCGAGTTTTAAAAGGCAACTTGCATACAAGTTTGACTAGTGACAATGAAATTTTGGTTTGCCAAAAAGTTTCCGAAATCGATTTTGGATCGAACTTTTCATTATTTTGGGGGCTTAAAAATGATGTTCTGGTTGGTCTCTGAAAAAATGATTTGTCAAAGTCGAGTTTTAAAAGGCAATTTGCATACAAGTTTGACTAGTGACAATGAAATTTTGGATTGCCAAAAAGTTTCCGAAATCGATTTTGGATTTCACTTTTCATTATTTTGGGGGCTTAAAAATGATGTTTTGGTTGGTCTCTGAAAAAATGATTTGTCAAAGTCGAATTTTAAAAGCAAACTTGCATACAAGTTTGACTAGTGACAATGAAATTTTGGATTGCCAAAAAGTTTCCGAAATCGATTTTGGATCGAACTTTTCATTATTTTGGGGGCTCAAAAATGATGGTTTGGTTGGTCTCTGAAAAAATGATTTGTCAAAGTCGAATTTTAAAAGGCAACTTGCATACAAGTTTGACTAGTGACAATGAAATTTTGGTTTGCCAAAAAGTTTCCAAAATCGATTTTGGATTTCACTTTTCATTATTTTGGGGGCTTAAAAATTATGTTTTGGTTGGTCTCTGAAGAAATGATTTGTCAAAGTCGAGTTTTAAAAGCAAACTTGCATACAAGTTTGACTAGTGACAATGAAATTTTGGATTGCCAAAAAGTTTCCGAAATCGATTTTGGATCGAACTTTTCATTATTTTGGGGGCTTAAAAATGATGTTTTGGTTGGTCTCTGAAAAAATGATTTGTCAAAGTCGAGTTTTAAAAGGCATTTTGCATACAAGTTTGACTAGTGACAATGAAATTTTGGTTTGCCAAAAAGTTTCCGAAATCGATTTTGGATTTCACTTTTCATTATTTTGGGGGCTTAAAAATGATGTTTTGGTTGGTCTCTGAAAAAATGATTTGTCAAAGTCGAGTTTTAAAAGGCAACTTGCATACAAGTTTGACTAGTGACAATGAAATTTTGGATTGCCAAAAAGTTTCCGAAATCGATTTTGGATCGAACTTTTCATTATTTTGGGGGCTTAAAAATGATGTTTTGGTTGGTCTCTGAAAAAATGATTTGTCAAAGTCGAGTTTTAAAAGGCAATTTGCATACAAGTTTGACTAGTGACAATGAAATTTTGGATTGCCAAAAAGTTTCCGAAATCGATTTTGGATTTCACTTTTCATTATTTTGGGGGCTTAAAAATGATGTTTTGGTTGGTCTCTGAAAAAATGATTTGTCAAAGTCGAATTTTAAAAGCAAACTTGCATACAAGTTTGACTAGTGACAATGAAATTTTGGATTGCCAAAAAGTTTCCGAAATCGATTTTGGATCGAACTTTTCATTATTTTGGGGGCTCAAAAATGATGGTTTGGTTGGTCTCTGAAAAAATGATTTGTCAAAGTCGAATTTTAAAAGGCAACTTGCATACAAGTTTGACTAGTGACAATGAAATTTTGGTTTGCCAAAAAGTTTCCAAAATCGATTTTGGATTTCACTTTTCATTATTTTGGGGGCTTAAAAATTATGTTTTGGTTGGTCTCTGAAGAAATGATTTGTCAAAGTCGAGTTTTAAAAGCAAACTTGCATACAAGTTTGACTAGTGACAATGAAATTTTGGATTGCCAAAAAGTTTCCGAAATCGATTTTGGATCGAACTTTTCATTATTTTGGGGGCTCAAAAATGATGTTTTGGTTGGTCTCTGAAAAAATGATTTGTCAAAGTCGAATTTTGAAAGGCAACTTGCATACAAGTTTGACTAGTGACAATGAAATTTTGGTTTGCCAAAAAGTTTCCAAAATCGATTTTGGATTTCACTTTTCATTATTTTGGGGGCTCAAAAATGATGTTTTGGTTGATCTCTGAAAAAATGATTTGTCAAAGTCGAGTTTTAAAAGGCAACTTGCATACAAGTTTGACTAGTGACAATGAAATTTTGGTTTGCCAAAAAGTTTCCGAAATCGATTTTGGATTTCACTTTTCATTATTTTGGGGGCTTAAAAATTATGTTTTGGTTGGTCTCTGAAAAAATGATTTGTCAAAGTCGAGTTTTAAAAGCAAACTTGCATACAAGTTTGACTAGTGACAATGAAATTTTGGTTTGCCAAAAAGTTTCCGAAATCGATTTTGGATTTCACTTTTCATTATTTTGGGGGCTCAAAAATGATGGTTTGGTTGGTCTCTGAAAAAATGATTTGTCAAAGTCGAATTTTAAAAGGCAACTTGCATACAAGTTTGACTAGTGACAATGAAATTTTGGTTTGCCAAAAAGTTTCCAAAATCGATTTTGGATTTCACTTTTCATTATTTTGGGGGCTTAAAAATTATGTTTTGGTTGGTCTCTGAAGAAATGATTTGTCAAAGTCGAGTTTTAAAAGCAAACTTGCATACAAGTTTGACTAGTGACAATGAAATTTTGGATTGCCAAAAAGTTTCCGAAATCGATTTTGGATCGAACTTTTCATTATTTTGGGGGCTCAAAAATGATGTTTTGGTTGATCTCTGAAAAAATGATTTGTCAAAGTCGAGTTTTAAAAGGCAACTTGCATACAAGTTTGACTAGTGACAATGAAATTTTGGTTTGCCAAAAAGTTTCCGAAATCGATTTTGGATTTCACTTTTCATTATTTTGGGGGCTTAAAAATTATGTTTTGGTTGGTCTCTGAAAAAATGATTTGTCAAAGTCGAGTTTTAAAAGGCAACTTGCATACAAGTTTGACTAGTGACAATGAAATTTTGGTTTGCCAAAAAGTTTCCGAAATCGATTTTGGATTTCAATTTTCATTATTTTGGGGGCTTAAAAATGATGTTTTGGTTGGTCTCTGAAGAAATGATTTGTCAAAGTCGAGTTTTGAAAGGCAACTTGCATACAAGTTTGACTAATGACAATGAAATTTTGGATTGCCAAAAAGTTTCCGAAATCGATTTTGGATTTCACTTTTCATTATTTTGGGGGCTCAAAAATGATGTTTTGGTTGGTCTCTGAAAAAATGATTTGTCAAAGTCGAGTTTGAAAAGGCAACTTGCATACAAGTTTGACTAGTTACATTGAAATTTTGGTTTGCCAAAAAGTTTCCGAAATCGATTTTGGATTTCACTTTTCATTATTTTGGGGGCTTAAAAATGATGTTTTGGTTGGTCTCTGAAAAAATGATTTGTCAAAGTCGAGTTTTAAAAGGCAACTTGCATACAAGTTTGACAAGTGACAATGAAATTCTGGTTTGCCAAAAAGTTTCCGAAATCGATTTTGGATTTCAATTTTCATTATTTTGGGGGCTTAAAAATGATGTTTTGGTTGGTCTCTGACAAAATGATTTGTCAAAGTCGAGTTTGAAAAGGCAACTTGCATACAAGTTTGACTAGTGACAATGAAATTTTGGTTTGCCAAAAAGTTTCCGAAATCGATTTTGAATTTTACTTTTCATTATTTTGGGGGCTTAAAAATGATGTTTTGGTTGGTCTCTGAAAAAATGATTTGTCAAAGTCGAGTTTTAAAAGGCAACTTGCATACAAGTTTGACTAGTGACAATGAAAATTTGGATTGCCAAAAAGTTTCCGAAATCGATTTTGGATTTCACTTTTCATTATTTTGGGGGCTTAAAAATGATGTTTTGGTTGGTCTCTGAAAAAATGATTTGTCAAAGTCGAGTTTTAAAAGGCAACTTGCATACAAGTTTGACTAGTGACAATGAAATTTTGGATTGCCAAAAAGTTTCCGAAATCGATTTTGGATTTCACTTTTCATTATTTTGGGGGCTCAAAAATGATGTTTTGGTTGGTCTCTGAAAAAATGATTTGTCAAAGTCGAGTTTTAAAAGGCAACTTGCATACAAGTTTGACTAGTGACAATGAAATTTTGGTTTGCCAAAAAGTTTCCGATATCGATTTTGGATTTAACTCTTCATTATTTTGGGGGCTCAAAAATGATGTTTTGGTTGGTCTCTGAAAAAATGATTTGTCAAAGTCGAGTTTTAAAAGGCAACTTGCATACAAGTTTGACTAGTGACAATGAAATTTTGGTTTGCCAAAAAGTTTCCGAAATCGATTTTGGATTTCACTTTTCATTATTTTGGGGGCTTAAAAATGATGTTTTGGTTGGTCTCTGAAAAAATGATTTGTCAAAGTCGAGTTTTAAAAGCAAACTTGCATACAAGTTTGACTAGTGACAATGAAATTTTGGTTTGCCAAAAAGTTTCCGAAATCGATTTTGGATTTAAATTTTCATTATTTTGGGGGCTTAAAAATGATGTTTTGGTTGGTCTCTGAAAAAATGATTTGTCAAAGTCGAGTTTTAAAAGGCAACTTGCATACAAGTTTGACAAGTGACAATGAAATTCTGGTTTGCCAAAAAGTTTCCGAAATCGATTTTGGATTTCAATTTTCATTATTTTGGGGGCTCAAAAATGATGTTTTGGTTGGTCTCTGACAAAATGATTTGTCAAAGTCGAGTTTGAAAAGGCAACTTGCATACAAGTTTGACTAGTGACAATGAAATTTTGGTTTGCCAAAAAGTTTCCGAAATCGATTTTGGATTTAAATTTTCATTATTTTGGGGGCTTAAAAATGATGTTTTGGTTGGTCTCTGAAAAAATGATTTGTCAAAGTCGAGTTTTAAGAGGCAACTTGCACACAAGTTTGACTAGTGACAATGAAATTCTGGTTTGCCAAAAAGTTTCCGAAATCGATTTTGGATTTTACTTTTCATTATTTTGGGGGCTTAAAAATGATGTTTTGGTTGGTCTCTGACAAAATGATTTGTCAAAGTCGAGTTTGAAAAGGCAACTTGCATACAAGTTTGACTAGTGACAATGAAATTTTGGTTTGCCAAAAAGTTTCCGAAATCGATTTTGAATTTTACTTTTCATTATTTTGGGGGCTCAAAAATGATGGTTAGGTTGGTCTCTGAAAAAATGATTTGTCAAAGTCGAGTTTTAAAAGGCAACTTGCATACAAGTTTGACTAGTGACAATGAAATTTTGGTTTGCCAAAAAGTTTCCGAAATCGATTTTGGATCGAATTTTTCATTATTTTGGGAGCTTAAAAATGATGTTTTGGTTGGTCTCTGAAAAAATGATTTGTCAAAGTCGAGTTTTAAAAGGCAACTTGCATACAAGTTTGACTAGTGACAATGAAATTTTGGTTTGCCAAAAAGTTTCCGAAATCGATTTTGGATTTCACTTTTCATTATTTTGGGGGCTTAAAAATGATGTTTTGGTTGGTCTCTGAAAAAATGATTTGTCAAAGTCGAGTTTTAAAAGGCAACTTGCATACAAGTTTGACTAGTGACAATGAAATTTTGGATTGCCAAAAAGTTTCCGAAATCGATTTTGGATCGAACTTTTCATTATTTTGGGGGCTTAAAAATGATGTTTTGGTTGGTCTCTGAAAAAATGATTTGTCAAAGTCGAGTTTTAAAAGGCAACTTGCATACAAGTTTGACTAGTGACAATGAAATTTTGGATTGCCAAAAAGTTTCCGAAATCGATTTTGGATTTCACTTTTCATTATTTTGGGGGCTTAAAAATGATGTTTTGGTTGGTCTCTGAAAAAATGATTTGTCAAAGTCGAGTTTTAAAAGGCAACTTGCATACAAGTTTGACAAGTGACAATGAAATTCTGGTTTGCCAAAAAGTTTCCGAAATCGATTTTGGATTTCAATTTTCATTATTTTGGGGGCTTAAAAATGATGTTTTGGTTGGTCTCTGACAAAATGATTTGTCAAAGTCGAGTTTGAAAAGGCAACTTGCATACAAGTTTGACTAGTGACAATGAAATTTTGGTTTGCCAAAAAGTTTCCGAAATCGATTTTGAATTTTACTTTTCATTATTTTGGGGGCTCAAAAATGATGGTTAGGTTGGTCTCTGAAAAAATGATTTGTCAAAGTCGAGTTTTAAAAGGCAACTTGCATACAAGTTTGACTAGTGACAATGAAATTTTGGTTTGCCAAAAAGTTTCCGAAATCGATTTTGGATTTCACTTTTCATTATTTTGGGGGCTTAAAAATGATGTTTTGGTTGGTCTCTGAAAAAATGATTTGTCAAAGTCGAGTTTTAAAAGGCAACTTGCATACAAGTTTGACTAGTGACAATGAAATTTTGGATTGCCAAAAAGTTTCCGAAATCGATTTTGGATCGAACTTTTCATTATTTTGGGGGCTTAAAAATGATGTTTTGGTTGGTCTCTGAAAAAATGATTTGTCAAAGACGAGTTTTAAAAGGCAACTTGCATACAAGTTTGACTAGTGACAATGAAATTTTGGATTGCCAAAAAGTTTCCGAAATCGATTTTGGATTTCACTTTTCATTATTTTGGGGGCTTAAAAATGATGTTTTGGTTGGTCTCTGAAAAAATGATTTGTCAAAGTCGAGTTTTAAAAGGCAACTTGCATACAAGTTTGACCAGTGACAATGAAATTTTGGTTTGCCAAAAAGTTTCCGAAATCGATTTTGGATTTCACTTTTCATTATTTTGGGGGCTTAAAAATGATGTTGAGGTGGGTCTCTGAAAAAAAAGATTTGTCAAAGTCGAGTTTTAAAAGGCAACTTGTATACAAGTTTGACTAGTGCCAATGAAATTTTGGATTGCCAAAAAGTTTCCGAAATCGATTTTGGATCGAACTTTTCATTATTTTGGGGGCTTAAAAATGATGTTTTGGTTGGTCTCTGAAAAAATGATTTGTCAAAGTCGAGTTTTAAAAGGCAACTTGCATACAAGTTTGACCAGTGACAATAAAATTTTGGATTGCCAAAAAGTTTCCGAAATCGATTTTGGATCGAATTTTTCATTATTTTGGGGGCTTAAAAATGATGTTTTGGTTGGTCTCTGAAAAAATGATTTGTCAAAGTCGAGTTTTAAAAGGCAACTTGCATACAAGTTTGACTAGTGACAATGAAATTTGGGTTTGCCAAAAAGTTTCCGAAATCGATTTTGGATCGAATTTTTCATTATTGTGGGAGCTTAAAAATGATGTTTTGGTTGGTCTCTGAAAAATGATTGGTCAAAGTCGAGTTTTAAAAGGCAACTTGCATACAAGTTTGACTAGTGACAATGAAATTTTGGTTTGAAAAAAGTTTCCGAAATCGATTTTGGATTTCAGTTTTCATTATTTTGGGGGCTTAAAAATGATGTTTTGGTTGGTCTCTGAAAAAATGATTTATCAAAGTCGAGTTTCAAAAGGCAACTTGCATACAAGTTTGACAAGTAACTTAGAAATTTTGGTTTGCCAAAAAGTTTCCGAAATCGACTTTGGATTTCACTTTTCATTATTTTGGGCGCTTGAAAATGATGTTTTGGTTGGTCTCTGAAAAAATGATTTGTCAAAGTCGAGTTTTAAAAGGCAACTTGCGTACAAGTTTGACTAGTGACAATGAAATTTTGGTTTGCCAAAAAGTTTCCGAAATCGAGTTTGGATTTCACTTTTCATTATTTTGGGGGCTCAAAAATGATGTTTTGGTTGGTCTCTGAAAAAATGATTTGTCAAAGTCGAGTTTTAAAAGGCAACTTGCATACAAGTTTGACTAGTGACAATGAAATTTTGGTTTGCCAAAAAGTTTCCGAAATCGATTTTGGATTTCACTTTTCATTATTTTGGGGGCTTAAAAATGATGTTGTGGTTGGTCTCTGAAAAAATGATTTGTCAAAGTCGAGTTTTAAAAGGCAACTTGCATACAAGTTTGACTAGTGACAATGAAATTTCGGATTGCCAAAAAGTTTCCGAAATCGATTTTGGATTTCACTTTTCATTATTTTGGGGGCTTAAAAATGATGTTTTGGTTGGTCTCTGAAAAACTGATTTGTCAAAGTCGAGTTTTAAAAGGCAACTTGCATACAAGTTTGACTAGTGACAATGAAATTTTGGATTGCCAAAAAGTTTCCGAAATCGATTTTGGATTTCACTTTTCATTATTTTGGGGGCTCAAAAATGATGGTTTGGTTGGTCTCTGAAAAAATGATTTGTCAAAGTTGAGTTTTTAAAGGCAACTTGCATACAAGTTTGACTAGTGACAATGAAATTTTGGTTTGCCAAAAAGTTTCCGAAATCGATTTTGGATCGAATTTTTCATTATTTTGGGAGCTCAAAAATGATGCTTTGGTTGGTCTCTGAAAAAATGATTTGTCAAAGTCGAGTTTTAAAAGGCAACTTGCATACAAGTTTGACTAGTGACAATGAAATTTTGGTTTGCCAAAAAGTTTCCGAAATCGATCTTGGTTTGCATTTTTCATTATTTTGGGGGCTCAAAAATGATGGTTAGGTTGGTCTCTGAAAAAATGATTTGTCAAAGTCGAGTTTTAAAAGGCAACTTGCATACAAGTTTGACTAGTGACAATGAAATTTTGGTTTGCCAAAAAGTTTCCGAAATCGATTTTGGATCGAATTTTTCATTATTTTGGGAGCTTAAAAATGATGTTTTGGTTGGTCTCTGAAAAAATGATTTGTCAAAGTCGAGTTTTAAAAGGCAACTTGCATACAAGTTTGACTAGTGACAATGAAATTTTGGTTTGCCAAAAAGTTTCCGAAATCGATCTTGGATTTCACTTTTCATTATTTTGGGGGCTTAAAAATTATGTTTTGGTTGGTCTCTGAAAAAATGATTTGTCAAAGTCGAGTTTTAAAAGCAAACTTGCATACAAGTTTGACTAGTGACAATGAAATTTTGGTTTGCCAAAAAGTTTCCGAAATCGATTTTGGATTTCACTTTTCATTATTTTGGGGGCTTAAAAATGATATTTTGGTTGGTCTCTGAAAAAATGATTCGTCAAAGTCGAGTTTTAAAAGGCAACTTGCATACAAGTTTGACTAGTGACAATGAAATTTTGGTTTGCCAAAAAGTTTCCGAAATCGATTTTGGATTTCACTTTTCATTATTTTGGGGCTCAAAAATGATGTTTTGGTTGGTCTCTGAAAAAATGATTCGTCAAAGTCGAGTTTTAAAAGGCAACTTGCATACAAGTTTGACTAGTGACAATGAAATTTTGGTTTGCCAAAAAGTTTCCGAAATCGATTTTGGATTCCACTTTTCATTATTTTGGGGGCTCAAAAATGATGTTTTGGTTGGTCTCTGAAAAAATGATTTGTCAAAGTCGAGTTTGAAAAGGCAACTTGCATACAAGTTTGACTAGTGACAATGAAATTTTGGTTTGCCAAAAAGTTTCCGAAATCGATTTTGGATTTCACTTTTCATTATTTTGGGGGCTCAAAAATGATGTTTTGGATGGTCTCTGAAAAAATGATTTGTCAAAGTCGAGTTTTAAAAGGCAACTTGCATACAAGTTTGACTAGTGACAATGAAATTTTGGTTTGTCAAAAAGTTTCCGAAATCGATCATGGATTGCATTTTTCATTATTTTGGGGCTCAAAAATGATGTTTTGGTTGGTCTCTGAAAAAATGATTTGTCAAAGTCGAGTTTTAAAAGGCAACTTGCATACAAGTTTGACTAGTGACAATCAAATTTTGGTTTGCCAAAAAGTTTCCGAAATCGATTTTGGATTTCACTTTTCATTATTTTGGGGCCTAAAATGATGTTTTGGTTGGTCTCTGAAAAAATGATTTGTCAAAGTCGAGTTTTAAAAGGCAACTTGCATACAAGTTTGACTAGTGACAATGAAATTTTGGTTTGCCAAAAAGTTTCCGAAATCGATTTTGGATTTCACTTTTCATTATTTTGGGGGCTTAAAAATGATGTTTTGGTTGGTCTCTGAAAAAATGATTTGTCAAAGTCGAGTTTTAAAAGGCAACTTGCATACAAGTTTGACTAGTGACAATGAAATTTTGGTTTGCCAAAAAGTTTCCGAAATCGATTTTGGATTTCACTTTTCATTATTTTGGGGGCTCAAAAATGATGTTTTGGTTGGTCTTTAAAAAAATGATTTGTCAAAGTCGAGTTTTAAAAGGCAACTTGCATACAAGTTTGACTAGTGACAATAAAATTTTGGTATGCCAAAAAGTTTCCGAAATCGATTTTGGATTTCACTTTTCATTATTTTGGGGACTTAAAAATGATGTTTTGGTTGGTCTTTAAAAAAATGATTTGTCAAAGTCGAGTTTTAAGAGGCAACTTGCACACAAGTTTGACTAGTGATAATAAAATTTTGGTTTGCCAAAAAGTTTCCGAAATCGATTTTGGATTTCACTTTTCATTATTTTGGGGGCTTAAAATGATGTTTTGGTTGGTCTCTGAAAAAATGATTTGTCAAAGTCGAGTTTTAAAAGGCAACTTGCATACATGTTTTACTAGTGACAATGAAATTTTGGTTTGCCAAAAAGTTTCCGAAATCGATTTTGGATTTCACTTTTCATTATTTTTGGGGCTCAAAAATGATGTTTTGGTTGGTCTCTGAAAAAATGATTTGTCAAAGTCGAGTTTTAAAAGGCAACTTGGATACAAGTTTGACTAGTTACTTAGAAATTTTGGTTTGCCAAAAAGTTTCCGAAATCGATTTTGGATTTCACTTTTCATTATTTTGGGGGCTTAAAAATGATGTTTTGGTTGGTCTCTGAAAAAATGATTTGTCAAAGTCGAGTTTTAAAAGGCAACTTGCATACAAGTTTGACTAGTGACAATGAAATTTTGGTTTGCCAAAAAGTTTCCGAAATCGATTTTGGATTTTACTTTTCATTATTTTTGGGGCTCAAAAATGATGTTTTGATTGGTCTCTGAAAATATGATTTGTCAAAGTCGAGTTTTAAAAGGCAACTTGCATACAAGTTTGACTAGTTACTTAGAAATTTTGGTTTGCCAAAAAGTTTCCGAAATCGATTTTGGATTTCACTTTTCATTATTTTGGGGACTTAAAAATGATGTTTTGGTTGGTCTTTAAAAAAATGATTTGTCAAAGTCGAGTTTTAAGAGGCAACTTGCACACAAGTTTGACTAGTGATAATAAAATTTTGGTTTGCCAAAAAGTTTCCGAAATCGATTTTGGATTTCACTTTTCATTATTTTGGGGGCTTAAAATGATGTTTTGGTTGGTCTCTGAAAAAATGATTTGTCAAAGTCGAGTTTTAAAAGGCAACTTGCATACATGTTTTACTAGTGACAATGAAATTTTGGTTTGCCAAAAAGTTTCCGAAATCGATTTTGGATTTCACTTTTCATTATTTTTGGGGCTCAAAAATGATGTTTTGGTTGGTCTCTGAAAAAATGATTTGTCAAAGTCGAGTTTTAAAAGGCAACTTGGATACAAGTTTGACTAGTTACTTAGAAATTTTGGTTTGCCAAAAAGTTTCCGAAATCGATTTTGGATCGAACTTTTCATTATTTTGGGGGCTCAAAAATGATGTTTTGGTTGGTCTCTGAAAAAATGATTTGTCAAAGTCGAGTTTTAAAAGGCAACTTGCATACATGTTTTACTAGTGACAATGAAATTTTGGTTTGCCAAAAAGTTTCCGAAATCGATTTTGGATTTCACTTTTCATTATTTTTGGGGCTCAAAAATGATGTTTTGATTGGTCTCTGAAAAAATGATTTGTCAAAGTCGAGTTTTAAAAGGCAACTTGCATACAAGTTTGACTAGTTACTTAGAAATTTTGGTTTGCCAAAAAGTTTCCGAAATCGATTTTGGATTTCACTTTTCATTATTTTGGGGGCTCAAAAATGATGTTTTGGTTGGTCTCTGAAAAAATGATTTGTCAAAGTCGAGTTTTAAAAGGCAACTTGCATACAAGTTTGACTAGTTACTTAGAAATTTTGGTTTGCCAAAAAGTTTCCGAAATCGATTTTGGATCGAACTTTTCATTATTTTGGGGGCTCAAAAATGATGTTTTGGTTGGTCTCTGAAAAAATGATTTGTCAAAGTCGAGTTTTAAAAGGCAACTTGCATACAAGTTTGACTAGTGACAATAAAATTTTGGTATGCCAAAAAGTTTCCGAAATCGATTTTGGATTTCACTTTTCATTATTTTGGGGGCTTAAAAATGATGTTTTGGTTGGTCTTTAAAAAAATGATTTGTCAAAGTCGAGTTTTAAGAGGCAACTTGCATACAAGTTTGACTAGTGATAATAAAATTTTGGTTTGCCAAAAAGTTTCCGAAATCGATTTTGGATTTCACTTTTCATTATTTTGGGGGCTCAAAAATGATGTTTTGGTTGGTCTCTGAAAAAATGATTTGTCAAAGTCGAGTTTTAAAAGGCAACTTGCATACATGTTTTACTAGTGACAATGAAATTTTGGTTTGCCAAAAAGTTTCCGAAATCGATTTTGGATTTCACTTTTCATTATTTTTGGGGCTCAAAAATGATGGTTTGGTTGGTCTCTGAAAAAATGATTTGTCAAAGTCGAGTTTTAAAAGGCAACTTGCATACAAGTTTGACTAGTGACAATGAAATTTTGGTTTGCCAAAAAGTTTCCGAAATCGATTTTGGATTTCACTTTTCATTATTTTGGGGGCTTAAAAATGATGTTTTGGTTGGTCTCTGAAAAAATGATTTGTCAAAGTCGAGTTTGAAAAGGCAACTTGCATACAAGTTTGACTAGTAACAATGAAATTTTGGATTGCCAAAAAGTTTCCGAAATCGATTTTGGATTTTACTTTTCATTATTTTGGGGGCTTAAAAATGATGTTTTGGTTGGTCTCTGAAAAAATGATTTGTCAAAGTCGAGTTTTAAAAGGCAACTTGCATACAAGTTTGACTAGTGACAATAAAATTTTGGTATGCCAAAAAGTTTCCGAAATCGATTTTGGATTTCACTTTTCATTATTTTGGGGGCTTAAAAATGATGTTTTGGTTGGTCTTTAAAAAAATGATTTGTCAAAGTCGAGTTTTAAGAGGCAACTTGCATACAAGTTTGACTAGTTACTTAGAAATTTTGGTTTGCCAAAAAGTTTCCGAAATCGATTTTGGATTTCACTTTTCATTATTTTGGGGGCTCAAAAATGATGTTTTGGTTGGTCTCTGAAAAAATGATTTGTCAAAGTCGAGTTTTAAAAGGCAACTTGCATACAAGTTTGACTAGTTACTTAGAAATTTTGGTTTGCCAAAAAGTTTCCGAAATCGATTTTGGATCGAACTTTTCATTATTTTGGGGGCTCAAAAATGATGTTTTGGTTGGTCTCTGAAAAAATGATTTGTCAAAGTCGAGTTTTAAAAGGCAACTTGCATACAAGTTTGACTAGTGACAATAAAATTTTGGTATGCCAAAAAGTTTCCGAAATCGATTTTGGATTTCACTTTTCATTATTTTGGGGGCTTAAAAATGATGTTTTGGTTGGTCTTTAAAAAAATGATTTGTCAAAGTCGAGTTTTAAGAGGCAACTTGCATACAAGTTTGACTAGTGATAATAAAATTTTGGTTTGCCAAAAAGTTTCCGAAATCGATTTTGGATTTCACTTTTCATTATTTTGGGGGCTCAAAAATGATGTTTTGGTTGGTCTCTGAAAAAAAGATTTGTCAAAGTCGAGTTTTAAAAGGCAACTTGCATACATGTTTGACTAGTGACAATGAAATTTTGGTTTGCCAAAAAGTTTCCGAAATCGATTTTGGATCGAATTTTTCATTATTTTGGGAGCTTAAAAATGATGTTTTGGTTGGTCTCTGAAAAAATGATTTGTCAAAGTCGAGTTTTAAAAGGCAACTTGCATACAAGTTTGACTAGTTACTTAGAAATTTTGGTTTGCCAAAAAGTTCCCGAAATCGATTTTGGATTTCACTTTTCATTATTTTGGGGGCTTAAAAATGATGTTTTGGTTGGTCTCTGAAAAAATGATTTGTCAAAGTCGAGTTTTAAAAGGCAACTTGCATACAAGTTTGACAAGTGACAATGAAATTTTGGTTTGCCAAAAAAGTTTCCGAAATCGATTTTGGATCGAACTTTTCATTATTTTGGGGGCTCAAAAATGATGTTTTGGTTGGTCTCTGAAAAAATGATTTGTCAAAGTCGAGTTTTAAAAGGCAACTTGCATACAAGTTTGACTAGTGACAATGAAATTTTGGTTTGCCAAAAAGTTTCCGAAATCGATTTTGGATTTTACTTTTCATTATTTTGGGGGCTCAAAAATGATGTTTTGGTTGGTCTCTGAAAAAAAGATTTGTCAAAGTCGAGTTGTAAAAGGCAACTGGCATACAAGTTTGACTAGTGACAATGAAATTTTGGTTTGCCAAAAAGTTTCCGAAATCGATTTTGGATTTCACTTTTCATTATTTTGGGGGCTTAAAAATGATGTTTTGGTTGGTCTCTGAAAAAAAGATTTGTCAAAGTCGAGTTTTAAAAGGCAACTTGCATACAAGCTTGACTAGTTACATTGAAATTTTGGTTTGCCAAAAAGTTTCCGAAATCGATTTTGGATCGAACTTTTCATTATTTTGGGGGCTCAAAAATGATGTTTTGGTTGGTCTCTGAAAAAATGATTTGTCAAAGTCGAGTTTTAAAAGGCAACTTGCATACAAGTTTGACTAGTGACAATGAAATTTTGGTTTGCCAAAAAGTTTCCGAAATCGATTTTGGATTTTACTTTTCATTATTTTGGGGGCTCAAAAATGATGTTTTGGTTGGTCTCTGAAAAAAAGATTTGTCAAAGTCGAGTTTTAAAAGGCAACTTGCATACAAGTTTGACTAGTGACAATGAAATTTTGGTTTGCCAAAAAGTTTCCGAAATCGATTTTGGATTTCACTTTTCATTATTTTGGGGGCTTAAAAATGATGTTTTGGTTGGTCTTTAAAAAAATGATTTGTCAAAGTCGAGTTTTAAGAGGCAACTTGCATACAAGTTTGACTAGTGATAATAAAATTTTGGTTTGCCAAAAAGTTTCCGAAATCGATTTTGGATTTCACTTTTCATTATTTTGGGGGCTCAAAAATGATGTTTTGGTTGGTCTCTGAAAAAATGATTTGTCAAAGTCGAGTTTTAAAAGGCAACTTGCATACAAGTTTGACTAGTGACAATGAAATTTTGGTTTGCCAAAAAGTTTCCGAAATCGATTTTGGATTTCACTTTTCATTATTTTGGGGGCTCAAAAATGATGTTTTGGTTGGTCTCTGAAAAAATGATTTGTCAAAGTCGAGTTTTAAAAGGCAACTTGCATACAAGTTTGACTAGTGACAATGAAATTTTGGTTTGCCAAAAAGTTTCCGAAATCGATTTTGGATTTTACTTTTCATTATTTTGGGGGCTCAAAAATGATGTTTTGGTTGGTCTTTAAAAAAATGATTTGTCAAAGTCGAGTTTTAAAAGGCAACTTGCATACAAGTTTGACTAGTTACATTGAAGTTTTGGTTTGCAAAATAGTTTCTGAAATCGATCTTGGAGTGCATTTTTCATTATTTTGGGGGCTTGAAAATGATGTTTTGGTGGGTCTCTGAAAAAATGATTTGTCAAAGTCGAGTTTTAAAAGGCAACTTGCATACAAGTTTGACTAGTGACAATGAAATTTTGGTTTGCCAAAAAGTTTCCGAAATCGATTTTGGATTTCACTTTTCATTATTTTGGGGGCTCAAAAATGATGTTTTGGTTGGTCTCTGAAAAAATGATTTGTCAAAGTCGAGTTTTAAAAGGCAACTTGCATACAAGTTTGACTAGTGACAATGAAATTTTGGTTTGCCAAAAAGTTTCCGAAATCGATTTTGGATTTTACTTTTCATTATTTTGGGGGCTCAAAAATGATGTTTTGGTTGGTCTTTAAAAAAATGATTTGTCAAAGTCGAGTTTTAAAAGGCAACTTGCATACAAGTTTGACTAGTGACAATAAAATTTTGGTATGCCAAAAAGTTTCCGAAATCGATTTTGGATTTCACTTTTCATTATTTTGGGGGCTTTAAAATGATGTTGAGGTTGGTCTCTGAAAAAATTATTTGTCAAAGTCGAGTTTTAAAAGGCAACTTGCATACAAGTTTGACTAGTTACATTGAAGTTTTGGTTTGCAAAATAGTTTCTGAAATCGATCTTGGAGTGCATTTTTCATTATTTTGGGGGCTTGAAAATGATGTTTTGGTGGGTCTCTGAAAAAATGATTTGTCAAAGTCGAGTTTTAAAAGGCAACTTGCATACAAGTTTGACTAGTGACAATGAAATTTTGGTTTGCCAAAAAGTTTCCGAAATCGATTTTGGATTTCACTTTTCATTATTTTGGGGGCTCAAAAATGATGTTTTGGTTGGTCTCTGAAAAAATGATTTGTCAAAGTCGAGTTTTAAAAGGCAACTTGCATACAAGTTTGACTAGTGACAATGAAATTTTGGTTTGCCAAAAAGTTTCCGAAATCGATTTTGGATTTCACTTTTCATTATTTTGGGGGCTCAAAAATGATGTTTTGGTTGGTCTCTGAAAAAATGATTTGTCAAAGTCGAGTTTTAAAAGGCAACTTGCATACAAGTTTGACTAGTGACAATGAAATTTTGGTTTGCCAAAAAGTTTCCGAAATCGATTTTGGATTTCACTTTTCATTATTTTGGGGGCTTTAAAATGATGTTGAGGTTGGTCTCTGAAAAAATTATTTGTCAAAGTCGAGTTTTAAAAGGCAACTTGCATACAAGTTTGACTAGTTACATTGAAGTTTTGGTTTGCAAAATAGTTTCTGAAATCGATCTTGGAGTGCATTTTTCATTATTTTGGGGGCTTAAAAATGGTGTTTTGGTGGGTCTCTGAAGAAAATGATTTGTCAAATTCGAGTTTTAAAAGGCAACTTGCATACAAGTTTGACTAGTGACAATGAAATTTTGGTTTGCCAAAAAGTTTCCGAAATCGATTTTGGATTTCACTTTTCATTATTTTGGGGGCTCAAAAATGATGTTTTGGTTGGTCTCTGAAAAAATGATTTGTCAAAGTCGAGTTTTAAAAGGCAACTTGCATACAAGTTTGACTAGTGACAATGAAATTTTGGTTTGCCAAAAAGTTTCCGAAATCGATTTTGGATTTTACTTTTCATTATTTTGGGGGCTCAAAAATGATGTTTTGGTTGGTCTTTAAAAAATGATTTGTCAAAGTCGAGTTTTAAAAGGCAACTTGCATACAAGTTTGACTAGTGACAATAAAATTTTGGTATGCCAAAAAGTTTCCGAAATCGATTTTGGATTTCACTTTTCATTATTTTGGGGGCTTTAAAATGATGTTTTGGTTGGTCTCTGAAAAAATGATTTGTCAAAGTCGAGTTTTAAAAGGCAACTTGCATACAAGTTTGACTAGTTACATTGAAGTTTTGGTTTGCAAAATAGTTTCTGAAATCGATCTTGGAGTGCATTTTTCATTATTTTGGGGGCTTGAAAATGATGTTTTGGTGGGTCTCTGAAAAAATGATTTGTCAAAGTCGAGTTTTAAAAGGCAACTTGCATACAAGTTTGACTAGTGACAATGAAATTTTGGTTTGCCAAAAAGTTTCCGAAATCGATTTTGGATTTCACTTTTCATTATTTTGGGGGCTCAAAAATGATGTTTTGGTTGGTCTCTGAAAAAATGATTTGTCAAAGTCGAGTTTTAAAAGGCAACTTGCATACAAGTTTGACTAGTGACAATGAAATTTTGGTTTGCCAAAAAGTTTCCGAAATCGATTTTGGATTTCACTTTTCATTATTTTGGGGGCTTAAAAATGATGTTTTGGTTGGTCTCTGAAAATATGATTTGTCAAAGTCGAATTGTAAAAGGCAACTTGCATACAAGTTTGACTAGTGACAATGAAATTTTGGTTTGCCAAAAAGTTTCCGAAATTGATTGTGGATTTCACTTTTCATTATATTGGGGGCTTAAAAATGATGGTTTGGTTGGTATCTGAAAAAAAGATTTGTCAAAGTCGAGTTTTAAAAGGCAACTTGCATACAAGTTTGACTAGTGACAATGAAATTTTGGTTTGCCAAAAAGTTTCCGAAATCGATTTTGAATCGATCTTTTCATTATTTTGGGGGCTTAAAAGTGATGTTAAGGTGGGTCTCTGAAAAAATGATTTGTCAAAGTCGAGTTTTAAAAGGCAACTTGCATACAAGTTTGACTAGTTACATTGAAGTTTTGGTTTGCAAAATAGTTTCTGAAATCGATCTTGGAGTGCATTTTTCATTATTTTGGGGGCTTGAAAATGATGTTTTGGTGGGTCTCTGAAAAAATGATTTGTCAAAGTCGAGTTTTAAAAGGCAACTTGCATACAAATTTGACTAGTGACAATGAAATTTTGGTTTGCCAAAAAGTTTCCGAAATCGATTTTGGATTTTACTTTTCATTATTTTGGGGGCTCAAAAATGATGTTTTGGTTGGTCTTTAAAAAAATGATTTGTCAAAGTCGAGTTTTAAAAGGCAACTTGCATACAAGTTTGACTAGTGACAATGAAATTTTGGTTTGCCAAAAAGTTTCCGAAATCGATTTTGGATTTTACTTTTCATTATTTTGGGGGCTCAAAAATGATGTTTTGGTTGGTCTTTAAAAAAATGATTTGTCAAAGTCGAGTTTTAAAAGGCAACTTGCATACAAGTTTGACTAGTGACAATAAAATTTTGGTATGCCAAAAAGTTTCCGAAATCGATTTTGGATTTCACTTTTCATTATTTTGGGGGCTTAAAAATGATGTTGAGGTTGGTCTCTGAAAAAATTATTTGTCAAAGTCGAGTTTTAAAAGGCAACTTGCATACAAGTTTGACTAGTGATAATAAAATTTTGGTTTGCCAAAAAGTTTCCGAAATCGATTTTGGATTTCACTTTTCATTATTTTGGGGGCTTAAAAATGATGTTTTGGTTGGTCTCTGAAAATATGATTTGTCAAAGTCGAGTTTTAAAAGGCTGCTTGCATACAAGTTTGATAAGTGACAATGAAATTTTGGTTTGCCAAAAAGTTTCCGAAATCGATTTTGGATTTCACTTTTCATTATTTTGGGGGCTCAAAAATGATGTTTTGGTTGGTCTCTGAAACAATGATTTGTCAAAGTCGAGTTTTAAAAGGCAACTTGCATACAAGTTTGACTAGTGACAATGAAATTTTGGTTTGCCAAAAAGTTTCCGAAATCGATTTTGGATTTCACTTTTCATTATTTTGGGGGCTTTAAAATGATGTTGAGGTTGGTCTCTGAAAAAATTATTTGTCAAAGTCGAGTTTTAAAAGGCAACTTGCATACAAGTTTGACTAGTTACATTGAAGTTTTGGTTTGCAAAATAGTTTCTGAAATCGATCTTGGAGTGCATTTTTCATTATTTTGGGGGCTTGAAAATGATGTTTTGGTGGGTCTCTGAAAAAATGATTTGTCAAAGTCGAGTTTTAAAAGGCAACTTGCATACAAGTTTGACTAGTGACAATGAAATTTTGGTTTGCCAAAAAGTTTCCGAAATCGATTTTGGATTTCACTTTTCATTATTTTGGGGGCTCAAAAATGATGTTTTGGTTGGTCTCTGAAAAAATGATTTGTCAAAGTCGAGTTTTAAAAGGCAACTTGCATACAAGTTTGACTAGTGACAATGAAATTTTGGTTTGCCAAAAAGTTTCCGAAATCGATTTTGGATTTTACTTTTCATTATTTTGGGGGCTCAAAAATGATGTTTTGGTTGGTCTTTAAAAAAATGATTTGTCAAAGTCGAGTTTTAAAAGGCAACTTGCATACAAGTTTGACTAGTGACAATAAAATTTTGGTATGCCAAAAAGTTTCCGAAATCGATTTTGGATTTCACTTTTCATTATTTTGGGGGCTTAAAAATGATGTTTTGGTTGGTCTTTAAAAAAATGATTTGTCAAAGTCGAGTTTTAAGAGGCAACTTGCATACAAGTTTGACTAGTGATAATAAAATTTTGGTTTGCCAAAAAGTTTCCGAAATCGATTTTGGATTTCACTTTTCATTATTTTGGGGGCTCAAAAATGATGTTTTGGTTGGTCTCTGAAAATATGATTTGTCAAAGTCGAGTTTTAAAAGGCTGCTTGCATACAAGTTTGATAAGTGACAATGAAATTTTGGTTTGCCAAAAAGTTTTAAAAGGCAACTTGCATACAAGTTTGACTAGTTACATTGAAGTTTTGGTTTGCAAAATAGTTTCTGAAATCGATCTTGGAGTGCATTTTTCATTATTTTGGGGGCTTGAAAATGATGTTTTGGTGGGTCTCTGAAAAAATGATTTGTCAAAGTCGAGTTTTAAAAGGCAACTTGCATACAAGTTTGACTAGTGACAATGAAATTTTGGTTTGCCAAAAAGTTTCCGAAATCGATTTTGGATCGAACTGTTCATTATTTTGAGGGCTTAAAAATGATGTTTTGGTTGGTCTCTGAAAAAATGATTTCTCAAAGTCGAATTTTAATAGGCAACTTGCATACAAGTTTGACTAGTTACATTGAAGTTTTGGTTTGCCAAAAAGTTTCCGAAATCGATTTTGGATCGAACTTTTCATTATTTTGGGGGCTCAAAAATGATGTTTTGGTTGGTCTCTGAAAAAAAGATTTGTCAAAGTCGAGTTTTAAAAGGCAACTTGCATACAAGTTTGACTAGTGACAATGAAATTTTGGTTTGCCAAAAAGTTTCCGAAATCGATTTTGGATCGAACTGTTCATTATTTTGAGGGCTTAAAAATGATGTTTTGGTTGGTCTCTGAAAAAATGATTTCTCAAAGTCGAATTTTAATAGGCAACTTGCATACAAGTTTGACTAGTTACATTGAAGTTTTGGTTTGCCAAAAAGTTTCCGAAATCGATTTTGGATCGAACTTTTCATTATTTTGGGGGCTCAAAAATGATGTTTTGGTTGGTCTCTGAAAAAATGATTTGTCAAAGTCGAGTTTTAAAAGGCTGCTTGCATACAAGTTTGATAAGTGACAATGAAATTTTGGTTTGCCAAAAAGTTTTAAAAGGCAACTTGCATACAAGTTTGACTAGTTACATTGAAGTTTTGGTTTGCAAAATAGTTTCTGAAATCGATCTTGGAGTGCATTTTTCATTATTTTGGGGGCTTGAAAATGATGTTTTGGTGGGTCTCTGAAAAAATGATTTGTCAAAGTCGAGTTTTAAAAGGCAACTTGCATACAAGTTTGACTAGTGACAATGAAATTTTGGTTTGCCAAAAAGTTTCCGAAATCGATTTTGGATCGAACTGTTCATTATTTTGAGGGCTTAAAAATGATGTTTTGGTTGGTCTCTGAAAAAATGATTTCTCAAAGTCGAATTTTAATAGGCAACTTGCATACAAGTTTGACTAGTTACATTGAAGTTTTGGTTTGCCAAAAAGTTTCCGAAATCGATTTTGGATCGAACTTTTCATTATTTTGGGGGCTCAAAAATGATGTTTTGGTTGGTCTCTGAAAAAATGATTTGTCAAAGTCGAGTTTTAAAAGGCAACTTGCATACAAGTTTGACTAGTGACAATGAAATTTTGGTTTGCCAAAAAGTTTCCGAAATGGATTTTGGATTTCACTTTTCATTATTTTGGGGCTTAAAAATGATGTTTTGGTTGGTCTCTGAAAAAATGATTTGTCAAAGTCGAGTTGTAAAAGGCAACTTGCATACAAGTTTGACTAGTGACAATGAAATTTTGATTTGCCAAAAAGTTTCCGAAATCGATTTTGGATTTCACTTTTCATTATTTTGGGGGCTTAAAAATGATGTTTTGGTTGGTCTCTGAAAAAATGATTTGTCAAAGTCGAGTTTTAAAAGGCAACTTGCATACAAGTTTGACTAGTGACAATGAAATTTTGATTTGCCAAAAAGTTTCCGAAATCGATTTTGGATTTCACTTTTCATTATTTTGGGGGCTTAAAAATGATGTTTTGGTTGGTCTCTGAAAAAATTATTTGTCAAAGTCGAGTTTTAAAAGGCAACTTGCATACAAGTTTGACTAGTGACAATGAAATTTTGGTTTGCCAAAAAGTTTCCGAAATCGATTTTGGATTTCACTTTTCATTATTTTGGGGGCTTTAAAATGATGTTGAGGTTGGTCTCTGAAAAAATGATTTGTCAAAGTCGAGTTTTAAAAGGCAACTTGCATACAAGTTTGACTAGTGACAATGAAATTTTGGTTTGCCAAAAAGTTTCCGAAATCGATTTTGGATTTCACTTTTCATTATTTTGGGGCTTAAAAATGATGTTTTGGTTGGTCTCTGAAAAAATTATTTGTCAAAGTCGAGTTTTAAAAGGCAACTTGCATACAAGTTTGACTAGTGACAATGAAATTTTGGTTTGCCAAAAAGTTTCCGAAATCGATTTTGGATTTCACTTTTCATTATTTTGGGGGCTTTAAAATGATGTTGAGGTTGGTCTCTGAAAAAATGATTTGTCAAAGTCGAGTTTTAAAAGGCAACTTGCATACAAGTTTGACTAGTGACAATGAAATTTTTGTTTGCCAAAAAGTTTCCGAAATCGATTTTGGATTTCACTTTTCATTATTTTGGGGGCTCAAAAATGATGTTTTGGTTGGTCTCTGAAAAAATGATTTGTCAAAGTCGAGTTATAAAAGGCAACTTGCATACAAGTTTGACTAGTGACAATGAAATTTTGGTTTGCCAAAAAGTTTCCGAAATCGATTTTGGATTTCACTTTTCATTATTTTGGGGGCTTAAAAATGATGTATTGTTTGGTCTCTAAAAAAATGATTTGTCAAAGTCGAGTTTTAAAAGGCAACTTGCATACAAGTTTGACTAGTGACAATGAAATTTTGATTTGCCAAAAAGTTTCCGAAATCGATTTTGGATTTCACTTTTCATTATTTTGGGGGCTTTAAAATGATGTGTTGGTTGGTCTCTGAAAAAATGATTTGTCAAAGTCGAATCTTAAAAGGCAACTTGCATACAAGTTTGACTAGTGACAATGAAATTTTGGTTTGCCAAAAAGTTTCCGAAATCGATTTTGGATCGAACTTTTCATTATTTTGGGGGCTCAAAAATGATGTTTTTGTTGGTCTCTGAAAAAATGATTTGTCAAAGTCGAGTTTTAAAAGGCAACTTGCATACAAGTTTGACTAGTGACAAAGAAATTTTGGTTTGCCAAATAGTTTCCGAAATCGATCTTGAATTGCATTTTTCATTATTTTGGGGGCTCAAAAATGATGTTTTGGTTGGTCTCTGAAAAAATGATTTGTCAAAGTCGAATCTTAAAAGGCAACTTGCATACAAGTTTGACTAGTGACAATGAAATTTTGATTTGCCAAAAAGTTTCCGAAATCGATTTTGGATTTCACTTTTCATTATTTTGGGGGCTTTAAAATGATGTGTTGGTGGGTCTCTGAAAAAATGATTTGTCAAAGTCGAGTTTTAAAAGGCAACTTGCATACAAGTTTGACTAGTAACAATGAAATTTTGGTTTGCCAAAAAGTTTCCGAAATCGATTTTGGATTTCACTTTTCATTATTTTGGGGGCTTTAAAATGATGTTTTGGTTGGTCTCTGAAAAAATGATTTGTCAAAGTCGAGTTTTAAAAGGCAACTTGCATACAAGTTTGACTAGTGACAATAAAATTTTGGTTTGCCAAAAAGTTTCCGAAATCGATTTTGGATTTCACTTTTCATTATTTTGGGGGCTTAAAAATGATGTTTTGGTTGGTCTCTGAAAAAATGATTTGTCAAAGTCGAGTTTTAAAAGGCAACTTGCATACAAGTTTGACTAGTGACAATGAAATTTTGATTTGCCAAAAAGTTTCCGAAATCGATTTTGGATTTCACTTTTCATTATTTTGGGGGCTCAAAAATGATGTTTTGGTTAGTCTCTGAAAAAAAGATTTGTCAAAGTCTAGTTTTAAAAGGCAACTTGCATACAAGTTTCACTAGTGACAATGAAATTTTGGTTTGCCAAAAAGTTTCCGAAATCGATTTTGGATTTCACTTTTCATTATTTTGGGGGCTTTAAAATGATGTTTTGGTTGGTCTCTGAAAAAATGATTTGTCAAAGTCGAGTTTTAAAAGGCAACTTGCATACAAGTTTGACTAGTGACAAAGAAATTTTGGTTTGCCAAATAGTTTCCGAAATCGATCTTGAATTGCATTTTTCATTATTTTGGGGGCTTTAAAATGATGTGTTGGTTGGTCTCTGAAAAAATGATTTGTCAAAGTCGAATCTTAAAAGGCAACTTGCATACAAGTTTGACTAGTGACAATGAAATTTTGATTTGCCAAAAAGTTTCCGAAATCGATTTTGGATTTCACTTTTCATTATTTTGGGGGCTTTAAAATGATGTGTTGGTGGGTCTCTGAAAAAATGATTTGTCAAAGTCGAGTTTTAAAAGGCAACTTGCATACAAGTTTGACTAGTAACAATGAAATTTTGGTTTGCCAAAAAGTTTCCGAAATCGATTTTGGATTTCACTTTTCATTATTTTGGGGGCTTTAAAATGATGTTTTGGTTGGTCTCTGAAAAAATGATTTGTCAAAGTCGAGTTTTAAAAGGCAACTTGCATACAAGTTTGACTAGTGACAATAAAATTTTGGTTTGCCAAAAAGTTTCCGAAATCGATTTTGGATTTCACTTTTCATTATTTTGGGGGCTTAAAAATGATGTTTTGGTTGGTCTCTGAAAAAATGATTTGTCAAAGTCGAGTTTTAAAAGGCAACTTGCATACAAGTTTGACTAGTGACAATGAAATTTTGATTTGCCAAAAAGTTTCCGAAATCGATTTTGGATTTCACTTTTCATTATTTTGGGGGCTCAAAAATGATGTTTTGGTTAGTCTCTGAAAAAAAGATTTGTCAAAGTCTAGTTTTAAAAGGCAACTTGCATACAAGTTTCACTAGTGACAATGAAATTTTGGTTTGCCAAAAAGTTTCCGAAATCGATTTTGGATTTCACTTTTCATTATTTTGGGGGCTTTAAAATGATGTTTTGGTTGGTCTCTGAAAAAATGATTTGTCAAAGTCGAGTTTTAAAAGGCAACTTGCATACAAGTTTGACTAGTGACAAAGAAATTTTGGTTTGCCAAATAGTTTCCGAAATCGATCTTGAATTGCATTTTTCATTATTTTGGGGGCTTTAAAATGATGTGTTGGTTGGTCTCTGAAAAAATGATTTGTCAAAGTCGAATCTTAAAAGGCAACTTGCATACAAGTTTGACTAGTGACAATGAAATTTTGGTTTGCCAAAAAGTTTCCGAAATCGATTTTGGATTTCACTTTTCATTATTTTGGGGGCTTTAAAATGATGTTTTGGTTGGTCTCTGAAAAAATGATTTGTCAAAGTCGAGTTTTAAAAGGCAACTTGCATACAAGTTTGACTAGTAACAATGAAATTTTGGTTTGCCAAAAAGTTTCCGAAATCGATTTTGGATTTCACTTTTCATTATTTTGGGGGCTTTAAAATGATGTTTTGGTTGGTCTCTGAAAAAATGATTTGTCAAAGTCGAGTTTTAAAAGGCAACTTGCATACAAGTTTGACTAGTGACAATAAAATTTTGGTTTGCCAAAAAGTTTCCGAAATCGATTTTGGATTTCACTTTTCATTATTTTGGGGGCTCAAAAATGATGTTTTGGTTAGTCTCTGAAAAAAAGATTTGTCAAAGTCGAGTTTTAAAAGGCAACTTGCATACAAGTTTCACTAGTGACAATGAAATTTTGGTTTGCCAAAAAGTTTCCGAAATCGATTTTGGATTTCACTTTTCATTATTTTGGGGGCTTTAAAATGATGTGTTGGTGGGTCTCTGAAAAAATGATTTGTCAAAGTCGAGTTTTAAAAGGCAACTTGCATACAAGTTTGACTAGTAACAATGAAATTTTGGTTTGCCAAAAAGTTTCCGAAATCGATTTTGGATTTCACTTTTCATTATTTTGGGGCTTAAAAATGATGTTTTGGTTGGTCTCTGAAAAAATGATTTGTCAAAGTCGAGTTGTAAAAGGCAACTTGCATACAAGTTTGACTAGTGACAATGAAATTTTGATTTGCCAAATAGTTTCCGAAATCGATCTTGAATTGCATTTTTCATTATTTTGGGGGCTTTAAAATGATTTGTTGGTTGGTCTCTGAAAAAATGATTTGTCAAAGTCGAATCTTAAAAGGCAACTTGCATACAAGTTTGACTAGTGACAATGAAATTTTGATTTGCCAAAAAGTTTCCGAAATCGATTTTGGATTTCACTTTTCATTATTTTGGGGGCTCAAAAATGATGTTTTGGTTAGTCTCTGAAAAAAAGATTTGTCAAAGTCTAGTTTTAAAAGGCAACTTGCATACAAGTTTCACTAGTGACAATGAAATTTTGGTTTGCCAAAAAGTTTCCGAAATCGATTTTGGATTTCACTTTTCATTATTTTGGGGGCTTTAAAATGATGTTGAGGTTGGTCTCTGAAAAAATGATTTGTCAAAGTCGAGTTTTAAAAGGCAACTTGCATACAAGTTTGACTAGTGACAATGAAATTTTGGTTTGCCAAAAAGTTTCCGAAATCGATTTTGGATTTCACTTTTCATTATTTTGGGGCTTAAAAATGATGTTTTGGTTGGTCTCTGAAAAAATTATTTGTCAAAGTCGAGTTTTAAAAGGCAACTTGCATACAAGTTTGACTAGTGACAATGAAATTTTGGTTTGCCAAAAAGTTTCCGAAATCGATTTTGGATTTCACTTTTCATTATTTTGGGGGCTTTAAAATGATGTTGAGGTTGGTCTCTGAAAAAATGATTTGTCAAAGTCGAGTTTTAAAAGGCAACTTGCATACAAGTTTGACTAGTGACAATGAAATTTTTGTTTGCCAAAAAGTTTCCGAAATCGATTTTGGATTTCACTTTTCATTATTTTGGGGGCTCAAAAATGATGTTTTGGTTGGTCTCTGAAAAAATGATTTGTCAAAGTCGAGTTATAAAAGGCAACTTGCATACAAGTTTGACTAGTGAAAATGAAATTTTGGTTTGCCAAAAAGTTTCCGAAATCGATTTTGGATTTCACTTTTCATTATTTTGGGGGCTTAAAAATGATGTATTGTTTGGTCTCTAAAAAAATGATTTGTCAAAGTCGAGTTTTAAAAGGCAACTTGCATACAAGTTTGACTAGTGACAATGAAATTTTGATTTGCCAAAAAGTTTCCGAAATCGATTTTGGATTTCACTTTTCATTATTTTGGGGGCTTTAAAATGATGTGTTGGTTGGTCTCTGAAAAAATGATTTGTCAAAGTCGAATCTTAAAAGGCAACTTGCATACAAGTTTGACTAGTGACAATGAAATTTTGGTTTGCCAAAAAGTTTCCGAAATCGATTTTGGATCGAACTTTTCATTATTTTGGGGGCTCAAAAATGATGTTTTTGTTGGTCTCTGAAAAAATGATTTGTCAAAGTCGAGTTTTAAAAGGCAACTTGCATACAAGTTTGACTAGTGACAAAGAAATTTTGGTTTGCCAAATAGTTTCCGAAATCGATCTTGAATTGCATTTTTCATTATTTTGGGGGCTCAAAAATGATGTTTTGGTTGGTCTCTGAAAAAATGATTTGTCAAAGTCGAATCTTAAAAGGCAACTTGCATACAAGTTTGACTAGTGACAATGAAATTTTGATTTGCCAAAAAGTTTCCGAAATCGATTTTGGATTTCACTTTTCATTATTTTGGGGGCTTTAAAATGATGTGTTGGTGGGTCTCTGAAAAAATGATTTGTCAAAGTCGAGTTTTAAAAGGCAACTTGCATACAAGTTTGACTAGTGACAATGAAATTTTGATTTGCCAAAAAGTTTCCGAAATCGATTTTGGATTTCACTTTTCATTATTTTGGGGGCTTTAAAATGATGTGTTGGTGGGTCTCTGAAAAAATGATTTGTCAAAGTCGAGTTTTAAAAGGCAACTTGCATACAAGTTTGACTAGTGACAATAAAATTTTGGTTTGCCAAAAAGTTTCCGAAATCGATTTTGGATTTCACTTTTCATTATTTTGGGGGCTTAAAAATGATGTTTTGGTTGGTCTCTGAAAAAATGATTTGTCAAAGTCGAGTTTTAAAAGGCAACTTGCATACAAGTTTGACTAGTGACAATGAAATTTTGATTTGCCAAAAAGTTTCCGAAATCGATTTTGGATTTCACTTTTCATTATTTTGGGGGCTCAAAAATGATGTTTTGGTTAGTCTCTGAAAAAAAGATTTGTCAAAGTCTAGTTTTAAAAGGCAACTTGCATACAAGTTTCACTAGTGACAATGAAATTTTGGTTTGCCAAAAAGTTTCCGAAATCGATTTTGGATTTCACTTTTCATTATTTTGGGGGCTTTAAAATGATGTTTTGGTTGGTCTCTGAAAAAATGATTTGTCAAAGTCGAGTTTTAAAAGGCAACTTGCATACAAGTTTGACTAGTGACAAAGAAATTTTGGTTTGCCAAATAGTTTCCGAAATCGATCTTGAATTGCATTTTTCATTATTTTGGGGGCTTTAAAATGATGTGTTGGTTGGTCTCTGAAAAAATGATTTGTCAAAGTCGAATCTTAAAAGGCAACTTGCATACAAGTTTGACTAGTGACAATGAAATTTTGATTTGCCAAAAAGTTTCCGAAATCGATTTTGGATTTCACTTTTCATTATTTTGGGGGCTTTAAAATGATGTGTTGGTGGGTCTCTGAAAAAATGATTTGTCAAAGTCGAGTTTTAAAAGGCAACTTGCATACAAGTTTGACTAGTAACAATGAAATTTTGGTTTGCCAAAAAGTTTCCGAAATCGATTTTGGATTTCACTTTTCATTATTTTGGGGGCTTTAAAATGATGTTTTGGTTGGTCTCTGAAAAAATGATTTGTCAAAGTCGAGTTTTAAAAGGCAACTTGCATACAAGTTTGACTAGTGACAATAAAATTTTGGTTTGCCAAAAAGTTTCCGAAATCGATTTTGGATTTCACTTTTCATTATTTTGGGGGCTTAAAAATGATGTTTTGGTTGGTCTCTGAAAAAATGATTTGTCAAAGTCGAGTTTTAAAAGGCAACTTGCATACAAGTTTGACTAGTGACAATGAAATTTTGATTTGCCAAAAAGTTTCCGAAATCGATTTTGGATTTCACTTTTCATTATTTTGGGGGCTCAAAAATGATGTTTTGGTTAGTCTCTGAAAAAAAGATTTGTCAAAGTCTAGTTTTAAAAGGCAACTTGCATACAAGTTTCACTAGTGACAATGAAATTTTGGTTTGCCAAAAAGTTTCCGAAATCGATTTTGGATTTCACTTTTCATTATTTTGGGGGCTTTAAAATGATGTTTTGGTTGGTCTCTGAAAAAATGATTTGTCAAAGTCGAGTTTTAAAAGGCAACTTGCATACAAGTTTGACTAGTGACAATGAAATTTTGGTTTGCCAAAAAGTTTCCGAAATCGATTTTGGATTTTCGATTTGGATTTGGACACCAAAATTGTGCACATTTAGTAGGTAAACTTATATGAAGCACCCTACAACCACGGTAACCAACCTGATCGGGTTTGTTTCTCACTGTCCATGACAATATTGTTGCGGGATCCTTCTAAACATCATATTTAGGCCGCGTAGATGCTGAAAAGTGAAACTTGCGATCGATTCGAGGCACTTTTTGGTACACCAAAATTGTGCACATTTAGTAGGTAAACTTATATGAAGCACCCTACAACCACGGTAACCAACCTGATCGGGTTTGTTTCTCACTGTCCATGACAATATTGTTGCGGGATCCTTCTAAACATCATATTTAGGCCGTGTAGATGCTGAAAAGTGAAACTTGCGATCGATTCGAGGCACTTTTTGGTACACCAAAATTGTGCACATTTAGTAGGTAAACTTATATGAAGCACCCTACAACCACGGTAACCAACCTGATCGGGTTTGTTTCTCACTGTCCATGACAATATTGTTGCGGGATCCTTCTAAACATCATATTTAGGCCGCGTAGATGCTGAAAAGTGAAACTTGCGATCGATTCGAGGCACTTTTTGGTACACCAAAATTGTGCACATTTAGTAGGTAAACTTATATGAAGCACCCTACAACCACGGTAACCAACCTGATCGGGTTTGTTTCTCACTGTCCATGACAATATTGTTGCGGGATCTTTCTAAACATCATATTTAGGCCGCGTAGATGCTGAAAAGTGAAACTTGCGATCGATTCGAGGCACTTTTTGGTACACCAAAATTGTGCACATTTAGTAGGTAAACTTATATGAAGCACCCTACAACCACGGTAACCAACCTGATCGGGTTTGTTTGTCACTGTCCATGACAATATTGTTGCGGGATCCTTCTAAACATCATATTTAGGCCGCGTAGATGCTGAAAAGTGAAACTTGCGATCGATTCGAGGCACTTTTTGGTACACCAAAATTGTGCACATTTAGTAGGTAAACTTATATGAAGCACCCTACAACCACGGTAACCAACCTGATCGGGTTTGTTTCTCACTGTCCATGACAATATTGTTGCGGGATCCTTCTAAACATCATATTTAGGCCGCGTAGATGCTGAAAAGTGAAACTTGCGATCGATTCGAGGCACTTTTTGGTACACCAAAATTGTGCACATTTAGTAGGTAAACTCATATCTAGCACCCGACAACCACGGTAACCAACCTGATCGGGTTTGTTTCTCACTGTCCATGACAATATTGTTGCGGGATCCTTCTAAACATCATATTTAGGCCGCGTAGATGCTGAAAAGTGAAACTTGCGATCGATTCGAGGCACTTTTTGGTACACCAAAAATGTGCACATTTCGTAGGTAAACTCACATCTAGCACCCGACAACCACGGTAACCAACCTGATCGGGTTTGTTTCTCACTGTCCATGACAATATTGTTGCGGGATCCTTCTAAACATCATATTTAGGCCGCGTAGATGCTGAAAAGTGAAACTTGCGATCGATTCGAGGCACTTTTTGGTACACCAAAATTGTGCACATTTAGTAGGTAAACTCATATCTAGCACCCGACAACCACGGTAACCAACCTGATCGGGTTTGTTTCTCACTGTCCATGACAATATTGTTGCGGGATCCTTCTAAACATCATATTTAGGCCGTGTAGATGCTGAAAAGTGAAACTTGCGATCGATTCGAGGCACTTTTTGGTACACCAAAATTGTGCACATTTAGTAGGTAAACTTATATGAAGCACCCTACAACCACGGTAACCAACCTGATCGGGTTTGTTTCTCACTGTCCATGACAATATTGTTGCGAGAACCTTCTAAACATCATATTTAGGCCGCGTAGATGCTGAAAAGTGAAACTTGCGATCGATTCGAGGCACTTTTTGGTACACCAAAATTGTGCACATTTAGTAGGTAAACTCATATCTAGCACCCGACAACCACGGTAACCAACCTGATCGGGTTTGTTTCTCACTGTCCATGACAATATTGTTGCGGGATCCTTCTAAACATCATATTTAGGCCGTGTAGATGCTGAAAAGTGAAACTTGCGATCGATTCGAGGCACTTTTTGGTACACCAAAATTGTGCACATTTAGTAGGTAAACTTATATGAAGCACCCTACAACCACGGTAACCAACCTGATCGGGTTTGTTTCTCACTGTCCATGACAATATTGTTGCGGGATCCTTCTAAACATCATATTTAGGCCGCGTAGATGCTGAAAAGTGAAACTTGCGATCGATTCGAGGCACTTTTTGGTACACCAAAATTGTGCACATTTAGTAGGTAAACTTATATGAAGCACCCTACAACCACGGTAACCAACCTGATCGGGTTTGTTTCTCACTGTCCATGACAATATTGTTGCGGGATCCTTCAAAACATCATATTTAGGCCGCGTAGATGCTGAAAAGTGGAACTTGCAATCGATTCGAGGCACTTTTTGGTACACCAAAATTGTGCACATTTAGTAGGTAAACTCATATCTAGCACCCGACAACCACGGTAACCAACCTGATCGGGTTTGTTTCTCACTGTCCATGACAATATTGTTGCGGGATCCTTCTAAACATCATATTTAGGCCGCGTAGATGCTGAAAAGTGAAACTTGCGATCGATTCGAGGCACTTTTTGGTACACCAAAAATGTGCACATTTCGTAGGTAAACTCACATCTAGCACCCGACAACCACGGTAACCAACCTGATCGGGTTTGTTTCTCACTGTCCATGACAATATTGTTGCGGGATCCTTCTAAACATCATATTTAGGCCGCGTAGATGCTGAAAAGTGAAACTTGCGATCGATTCGAGGCACTTTTTGGTACACCAAAATTGTGCACATTTAGTAGGTAAACTCATATCTAGCACCCGACAACCACGGTAACCAACCTGATCGGGTTTGTTTCTCACTGTCCATGACAATATTGTTGCGGGATCCTTCTAAACATCATATTTAGGCCGTGTAGATGCTGAAAAGTGAAACTTGCGATCGATTCGAGGCACTTTTTGGTACACCAAAATTGTGCACATTTAGTAGGTAAACTTATATGAAGCACCCTACAACCACGGTAACCAACCTGATCGGGTTTGTTTCTCACTGTCCATGACAATATTGTTGCGAGAACCTTCTAAACATCATATTTAGGCCGCGTAGATGCTGAAAAGTGAAACTTGCGATCGATTCGAGGCACTTTTTGGTACACCAAAATTGTGCACATTTAGTAGGTAAACTCATATCTAGCACCCGACAACCACGGTAACCAACCTGATCGGGTTTGTTTCTCACTGTCCATGACAATATTGTTGCGGGATCCTTCTAAACATCATATTTAGGCCGTGTAGATGCTGAAAAGTGAAACTTGCGATCGATTCGAGGCACTTTTTGGTACACCAAAATTGTGCACATTTAGTAGGTAAACTTATATGAAGCACCCTACAACCACGGTAACCAACCTGATCGGGTTTGTTTCTCACTGTCCATGACAATATTGTTGCGGGATCCTTCTAAACATCATATTTAGGCCGCGTAGATGCTGAAAAGTGAAACTTGCGATCGATTCGAGGCACTTTTTGGTACACCAAAATTGTGCACATTTAGTAGGTAAACTTATATGAAGCACCCTACAACCACGGTAACCAACCTGATCGGGTTTGTTTCTCACTGTCCATGACAATATTGTTGCGGGATCCTTCTAAACATCATATTTAGGCCGTGTAGATGCTGAAAAGTGAAACTTGCGATCGATTCGAGGCACTTTTTGGTAAACCAAAATTGTGCACATTTAGTAGGTAAACTCATATCTAGCACCCGACAACCACGGTAACCAACCTGATCGGGTTTGTTTCTCACTGTCCATGACAATATTGTTGCGGGATCCTTCTAAACATCATATTTAGGCCGCGTAGATGCTGAAAAGTGAAACTTGCGATCGATTCGAGGCACTTTTTGGTACACCAAAATTGTGCACATTTCGAAGGTAAACTTATATGAAGCACCCTACAACCACGGTAACCAACCTGATCGGGTTTGTTTCTCACTGTCCATGACAATATTGTTGCGGGATCCTTCTAAACATCATATTTAGGCCGCGTAGATGCTGAAACGTGAAACTTGCGATCGACTCGAGGCACTTTTTGGTAAACCAAAATTGTGCACATTTAGTAGGTAAACTCATATCTAGCACCCGACAACCACGGTAACCAACCTGATCGGGTTTGTTTCTCACTGTCCATGACAACATTGTTGCGGGATCCTTCTTAACATCATATTTAGGCCACGTAGATGCTGAAAAGTGAAACTTGTGATCGATTCGAGGCACTTTTTGGTACACCAAAATTGTGCACATTTAGTAGGTAAACTTATATGAAGCACCCTACAACCACGGTAACCAACCTGATCGGGTTTGTTTCTCACTGTCCATGACAATATTGTTGCGGGATCCTTCTAAACATCATATTTAGGCCGCGTAGATGCTGAAAAGTGAAACTTGCGATCGATTCGAGGCACTTTTTGGTACACCAAAATTGTGCACATTTAGTAGGTAAACTCATATCTAGCACCCGACAACCACGGTAACCAACCTGATCGGGTTTGTTTCTCACTGTCCATGACAATATTGTTGCGGGATCCTTCTAAACATCATATTTAGGCCGCGTAGATGCTGAAAAGTGAAACTTGCGATCGATTCGAGGCACTTTTTGGTACACCAAAATTGTGCACATTTAGTAGGTAAACTTATATGAAGCACCCTACAACCACGGTAACCAACCTGATCGGGTTTGTTTCTCACTGTCCATGACAATATTGTTGCGGGATCTTTCTAAACATCATATTTAGGCCGCGTAGATGCTGAAAAGTGAAACTTGCGATCGATTCGAGGCACTTTTTGGTACACCAAAATTGTGCACATTTAGTAGGTAAACTTATATGAAGCACCCTACAACCACGGTAACCAACCTGATCGGGTTTGTTTCTCACTGTCCATGACAATATTGTTGCGGGATCCTTCTAAACATCATATTTAGGCCGCGTAGATGCTGAAAAGTGAAACTTGCGATCGATTCGAGGCACTTTTTGGTACACCAAAATTGTGCACATTTAGTAGGTAAACTCATATCTAGCACCCGACAACCACGGTAACCAACCTGATCGGGTTTGTTTCTCACTGTCCATGACAATATTGTTGCGGGATCCTTCTAAACATCATATTTAGGCCGCGTAGATGCTGAAAAGTGAAACTTGCGATCGATTCGAGGCACTTTTTGGTACACCAAAATTGTGCACATTTAGTAGGTAAACTTATATGAAGCACCCTACAACCACGGTAACCAACCTGATCGGGTTTGTTTCTCACTGTCCATGACAATATTGTTGCGGGATCCTTCTAAACATCATATTTAGGCCGCGTAGATGCTGAAAAGTGGAACTTGCAATCGATTCGAGGCACTTTTTGGTGCACCAAAATTGTGCACATTTAGTAGGTAAACTCATATCTAGCACCCAACAACCATGGTAACCAACCTGATCGGGTTTGTTTCTCACTGTCCATGACAATATTGTTGCGGGACCCTTCTAAACATCATATTTAGGCCGCGTAGATGCTGAAAAGTGAAACTTGCGATCGATTCGAGGCACTTTTTGGTACACCAAAATTGTGCACATTTCGTAGGTAAACTCATATCTCGCACCCAACAACCACGGTAACCAACCTGATCGGGTTTGTTTGTCACTGTCCATGACAATATTGTTGCGGGATCCTTCTAAACATCATATTTAGGCCGCGTAGATGCTGAAAAGTGAAACTTGCGATCGATTCGAGGCACTTTTTGGTACACCAAAATTGTGCACATTTAGTAGGCAAACTCATATCTAGCACCCGACAACCACGGTAACCAACCTGATCGGGTTTGTTTCTCACTGTCCATGACAATATTGTTGCGGGATCCTTCTAAACATCATATTTAGGCCGTGTAGATGCTGAAAAGTGAAACTTGCGATCGATTCGAGGCACTTTTTGGTACACCAAAATTGTGCACATTTAGTAGGTAAACTTATATGAAGCACCCTACAACCACGGTAACCAACCTGATCGGGTTTGTTTCTCACTGTCCATGACAATATTGTTGCGGGATCCTTCTAAACATCATATTTAGGCCGTGTAGATGCTGAAAAGTGAAACTTGCGATCGATTCGAGGCACTTTTTGGTACACCAAAATTGTGCACATTTAGTAGGTAAACTTATATCTAGCACCCGACAACCACGGTAACCAACCTGATCGGGTTTGTTTCTCACTGTCCATGACAACATTGTTGCGGGATCCTTCTAAACATCATATTTAGGCCGCGTAGATGCTGAAAAGTGAAACTTGCGATCGATTCGAGGCACTTTTTGGTACAGCAAAATTGTGCACATTTAGTAGGTAAACTTATATGAAGCACCCTACAACCACGGTAACCAACCTGATCGGGTTTGTTTCTCACTGTCCATGACAATATTGTTGCGGGATCCTTCTAAACATCATATTTAGGCCGCGTAGATGCTGAAAAGTGAAACTTGCGATCGATTCGAGGCACTTTTTGGTACACCAAAATTGTGCACATTTAGTAGGTAAACTTATATCTAGCACCCGACAACCACGGTAACCAACCTGATCGGGTTTGTTTCTCACTGTCCATGACAACATTGTTGCGGGATCCTTCTAAACATCATATTTAGGCCGCGTAGATGCTGAAAAGTGAAACTTGCGATCGATTCGAGGCACTTTTTGGTACAGCAAAATTGTGCACATTTAGTAGGTAAACTTATATGAAGCACCCTACAACCACGGTAACCAACCTGATCGGGTTTGTTTCTCACTGTCCATGACAATATTGTTGCGGGATCCTTCTAAACATCATATTTAGGCCGCGTAGATGCTGAAAAGTGAAACTTGCGATCGATTCGAGGCACTTTTTGGTACACCAAAATTGTGCACATTTAGTAGGTAAACTTATATGAAGCACCCTACAACCACGGTAACCAACCTGATCGGGTTTGTTTCTCACTGTCCATGACAATATTGTTGCGGGATCCTTCTAAACATCATATTTAGGCCGTGTAGATGCTGAAAAGTGAAACTTGCGATCGATTCGAGGCACTTTTTGGTACACCAAAATTGTGCACATTTAGTAGGTAAACTTATATGAAGCACCCTACAACCACGGTAACCAACCTGATCGGGTTTGTTTCTCACTGTCCATGACAATATTGTTGCGGGATCTTTCTAAACATCATATTTAGGCCGCGTAGATGCTGAAAAGTGAAACTTGCGATCGATTCGAGGCACTTTTTGGTACACCAAAATTGTGCACATTTAGTAGGTAAACTCATATCTAGCACCCGACAACCACGGTAACCAACCTGATCGGGTTTGTTTCTCACTGTCCATGATAATATTGTTGCGGGATCCTTCTAAACATCATATTTAGGCCGCGTAGATGCTGAAAAGTGAAACTTGCGATCGATTCGAGGCACTTTTTGGTACACCAAAATTGTGCACATTTCGTAGGTAAACTCATATCTAGCACCCGACAACCATGGTAACCAACCTGATCGGGTTTGTTTCTCACTGTCCATGACAATATTGTTGCGGGATCTTTCTAAACATCATATTTAGGCCGCGTAGATGCTGAAAAGTGAAACTTGCGATCGATTCGAGGCACTTTTTGGTACACCAAAATTGTGCACATTTCGTAGGTAAACTCATATCTAGCACCCGACAACCATGGTAACCAACCTGATCGGGTTTGTTTCTCACTGTCCATGACAATATTGTTGCGGGATCCTTCTAAACATCATATTTAGGCCGCGTAGATGCTGAAAAGTGAAACTTGCGATCGATTCGAGGCACTTTTTGGTACACCAAAATTGTGCACATTTCGTAGGTAAACTCATATCTAGCACCCGACAACCATGGTAACCAACCTGATCGGGTTTGTTTCTCACTGTCCATGACAATATTGTTGCGGGATCTTTCTAAACATCATATTTAGGCCGCGTAGATGCTGAAAAGTGAAACTTGCGATCGATTCGAGGCACTTTTTGGTACACCAAAATTGTGCACATTTAGTAGGTAAACTTATATGAAGCACCCTACAACCACGGTAACCAACCTGATCGGGTTTGTTTCTCACTGTCCATGACAATATTGTTGCGGGATCTTTCTAAACATCATATTTAGGCCGCGTAGATGCTGAAAAGTGAAACTTGCGATCGATTCGAGGCACTTTTTGGTACACCAAAATTGTGCACATTTAGTAGGTAAACTCATATCTAGCACCCGACAACCACGGTAACCAACCTGATCGGGTTTGTTTCTCACTGTCCATGACAATATTGTTGCGGGATCCTTCTAAACATCATATTTAGGCCGCGTAGATGCTGAAAAGTGAAACTTGCGATCGATTCGAGGCACTTTTTGGTACACCAAAATTGTGCACATTTAGTAGGTAAACTTATATGAAGCACCCTACAACCACGGTAACCAACCTGATCGGGTTTGTTTCTCACTGTCCATGACAACATTGTTGCGGGATCCTTCTAAACATCATATTTAGGCCGCGTAGATGCTGAAAAGTGAAACTTGCGATCGATTCGAGGCACTTTTTGGTACAGCAAAATTGTGCACATTTAGTAGGTAAACTTATATGAAGCACCCTACAACCACGGTAACCAACCTGATCGGGTTTGTTTCTCACTGTCCATGACAATATTGTTGCGGGATCCTTCTAAACATCATATTTAGGCCGCGTAGATGCTGAAAAGTGAAACTTGCGATCGATTCGAGGCACTTTTTGGTACACCAAAATTGTGCACATTTAGTAGGTAAACTTATATGAAGCACCCTACAACCACGGTAACCAACCTGATCGGGTTTGTTTCTCACTGTCCATGACAATATTGTTGCGGGATCCTTCTAAACATCATATTTAGGCCGTGTAGATGCTGAAAAGTGAAACTTGCGATCGATTCGAGGCACTTTTTGGTACACCAAAATTGTGCACATTTAGTAGGTAAACTTATATGAAGCACCCTACAACCACGGTAACCAACCTGATCGGGTTTGTTTCTCACTGTCCATGACAACATTGTTGCGGGATCCTTCTAAACATCATATTTAGGCCGCGTAGATGCTGAAAAGTGAAACTTGCGATCGATTCGAGGCACTTTTTGGTACACCAAAATTGTGCACATTTCGTAGGTAAACTCATATCTAGCACCCGACAACCATGGTAACCAACCTGATCGGGTTTGTTTCTCACTGTCCATGACAATATTGTTGCGGGATCCTTCTAAACATCATACTTAGGCCGCGTAGATGCTGAAAAGTGAAACTTGCGATCGATTCGAGGCACTTTTTGGTACAGCAAAATTGTGCACATTTAGTAGGTAAACTTATATGAAGCACCCTACAACCACGGTAACCAACCTGATCGGGTTTGTTTCTCACTGTCCATGACAATATTGTTGCGGGATCCTTCTAAACATCATATTTAGGCCGCGTAGATGCTGAAAAGTGAAACTTGCGATCGATTCGAGGCACTTTTTGGTACACCAAAATTGTGCACATTTCGTAGGTAAACTCATATCTAGCACCCGACAACCATGGTAACCAACCTGATCGGGTTTGTTTCTCACTGTCCATGACAATATTGTTGCGGGATCTTTCTAAACATCATATTTAGGCCGCGTAGATGCTGAAAAGTGAAACTTGCGATCGATTCGAGGCACTTTTTGGTACACCAAAATTGTGCACATTTAGTAGGTAAACTCATATCTAGCACCCGACAACCACGGTAACCAACCTGATCGGGTTTGTTTCTCACTGTCCATGACAATATTGTTGCGGGATCCTTCTAAACATCATACTTAGGCCGCGTAGATGCTGAAAAGTGAAACTTGCGATCGATTCGAGGCACTTTTTGGTACACCAAAATTGTGCACATTTAGTAGGTAAACTTATATGAAGCACCCTACAACCACGGTAACCAACCTGATCGGGTTTGTTTCTCACTGTCCATGACAATATTGTTGCGGGATCCTTCTAAACATCATATTTAGGCCGCGTAGATGCTGAAAAGTGAAACTTGCGATCGATTCGAGGCACTTTTTGGTACACCAAAATTGTGCACATTTCGTAGGTAAACTCATATCTAGCACCCGACAACCATGGTAACCAACCTGATCGGGTTTGTTTCTCACTGTCCATGACAATATTGTTGCGGGATCTTTCTAAACATCATATTTAGGCCGCGTAGATGCTGAAAAGTGAAACTTGCGATCGATTCGAGGCACTTTTTGGTACACCAAAATTGTGCACATTTAGTAGGTAAACTCATATCTAGCACCCGACAACCATGGTAACCAACCTGATCGGGTTTGTTTCTCACTGTCCATGACAATATTGTTGCGGGATCCTTCTAAACATCATACTTAGGCCGCGTAGATGCTGAAAAGTGAAACTTGCGATCGATTCGAGGCACTTTTTGGTACACCAAAATTGTGCACATTTAGTAGGTAAACTTATATGAAGCACCCTACAACCACGGTAACCAACCTGATCGGGTTTGTTTCTCACTGTCCATGACAATATTGTTGCGGGATCCTTCTAAACATCATATTTAGGCCGCGTAGATGCTGAAAAGTGAAACTTGCGATCGATTCGAGGCACTTTTTGGTACACCAAAATTGTGCACATTTAGTAGGTAAACTTATATGAAGCACCCTACAACCACGGTAACCAACCTGATCGGGTTTGTTTCTCACTGTCCATGACAATATTGTTGCGGGATCCTTCTAAACATCATATTTAGGCCGCGTAGATGCTGAAAAGTGAAACTTGCGATCGATTCGAGGCACTTTTTGGTACACCAAAATTGTGCACATTTAGTAGGTAAACTTATATGAAGCACCCTACAACCACGGTAACCAACCTGATCGGGTTTGTTTTTCACTGTCCATGACAATATTGTTGCGGGATCTTTCTAAACATCATATTTAGGCCGCGTAGATGCTGAAAAGTGAAACTTGCGATCGATTCGAGGCACTTTTTGGTACACCAAAATTGTGCACATTTCGTAGGTAAACTCATATCTAGCACCCGACAACCATGGTAACCAACCTGATCGGGTTTGTTTCTCACTGTCCATGACAATATTGTTGCGGGATCTTTCTAAACATCATATTTAGGCCGCGTAGATGCTGAAAAGTGAAACTTGCGATCGATTCGAGGCACTTTTTGGTACACCAAAATTGTGCACATTTAGTAGGTAAACTTATATGAAGCACCCTACAACCACGGTAACCAACCTGATCGGGTTTGTTTCTCACTGTCCATGACAACATTGTTGCGGGATCCTTCTAAACATCATATTTAGGCCGCGTAGATGCTGAAAAGTGAAACTTGCGATCGATTCGAGGCACTTTTTGGTACACCAAAATTGTGCACATTTCGTAGGTAAACTCATATCTAGCACCCGACAACCATGGTAACCAACCTGATCGGGTTTGTTTCTCACTGTCCATGACAATATTGTTGCGGGATCTTTCTAAACATCATATTTAGGCCGCGTAGATGCTGAAAAGTGAAACTTGCGATCGATTCGAGGCACTTTTTGGTACACCAAAATTGTGCACATTTAGTAGGTAAACTTATATGAAGCACCCTACAACCACGGTAACCAACCTGATCGGGTTTGTTTCTCACTGTCCATGACAACATTGTTGCGGGATCCTTCTAAACATCATATTTAGGCCGCGTAGATGCTGAAAAGTGAAACTTGCGATCGATTCGAGGCACTTTTTGGTACACCAAAATTGTGCACATTTAGTAGGTAAACTTATATGAAGCACCCTACAACCACGGTAACCAACCTGATCGGGTTTGTTTCTCACTGTCCATGACAACATTGTTGCGGGATCCTTCTAAACATCATATTTAGGCCGCGTAGATGCTGAAAAGTGAAACTTGCGATCGATTCGAGGCACTTTTTGGTACACCAAAATTGTGCACATTTCGTAGGTAAACTCATATCTAGCACCCGACAACCATGGTAACCAACCTGATCGGGTTTGTTTCTCACTGTCCATGACAATATTGTTGCGGGATCCTTCTAAACATCATATTTAGGCCGCGTAGATGCTGAAAAGTGAAACTTGCGATCGATTCGAGGCACTTTTTGGTACACCAAAATTGTGCACATTTAGTAGGTAAACTTATATGAAGCACCCTACAACCACGGTAACCAACCTGATCGGGTTTGTTTCTCACTGTCCATGACAACATTGTTGCGGGATCCTTCTAAACATCATATTTAGGCCGCGTAGATGCTGAAAAGTGAAACTTGCGATCGATTCGAGGCACTTTTTGGTACACCAAAATTGTGCACATTTAGTAGGTAAACTTATATGAAGCACCCTACAACCACGGTAACCAACCTGATCGGGTTTGTTTCTCACTGTCCATGACAATATTGTTGCGGGATCCTTCTAAACATCATATTTAGGCCGTGTAGATGCTGAAAAGTGAAACTTGCGATCGATTCGAGGCACTTTTTGGTACACCAAAATTGTGCACATTTAGTAGGTAAACTTATATGAAGCACCCTACAACCACGGTAACCAACCTGATCGGGTTTGTTTCTCACTGTCCATGACAATATTGTTGCGGGATCTTTCTAAACATCATATTTAGGCCGCGTAGATGCTGAAAAGTGAAACTTGCGATCGATTCGAGGCACTTTTTGGTACACCAAAATTGTGCACATTTAGTAGGTAAACTCATATCTAGCACCCGACAACCACGGTAACCAACCTGATCGGGTTTGTTTCTCACTGTCCATGACAATATTGTTGCGGGATCCTTCTAAACATCATATTTAGGCCGCGTAGATGCTGAAAAGTGAAACTTGCGATCGATTCGAGGCACTTTTTGGTACACCAAAATTGTGCACATTTCGTAGGTAAACTCATATCTAGCACCCGACAACCATGGTAACCAACCTGATCGGGTTTGTTTCTCACTGTCCATGACAATATTGTTGCGGGATCTTTCTAAACATCATATTTAGGCCGCGTAGATGCTGAAAAGTGAAACTTGCGATCGATTCGAGGCACTTTTTGGTACACCAAAATTGTGCACATTTCGTAGGTAAACTCATATCTAGCACCCGACAACCATGGTAACCAACCTGATCGGGTTTGTTTCTCACTGTCCATGACAATATTGTTGCGGGATCCTTCTAAACATCATATTTAGGCCGCGTAGATGCTGAAAAGTGAAACTTGCGATCGATTCGAGGCACTTTTTGGTACACCAAAATTGTGCACATTTCGTAGGTAAACTCATATCTAGCACCCGACAACCATGGTAACCAACCTGATCGGGTTTGTTTCTCACTGTCCATGACAATATTGTTGCGGGATCTTTCTAAACATCATATTTAGGCCGCGTAGATGCTGAAAAGTGAAACTTGCGATCGATTCGAGGCACTTTTTGGTACACCAAAATTGTGCACATTTAGTAGGTAAACTCATATCTAGCACCCGACAACCACGGTAACCAACCTGATCGGGTTTGTTTCTCACTGTCCATGACAATATTGTTGCGGGATCCTTCTAAACATCATATTTAGGCCGCGTAGATGCTGAAAAGTGAAACTTGCGATCGATTCGAGGCACTTTTTGGTACACCAAAATTGTGCACATTTAGTAGGTAAACTTATATGAAGCACCCTACAACCACGGTAACCAACCTGATCGGGTTTGTTTCTCACTGTCCATGACAATATTGTTGCGGGATCCTTCTAAACATCATATTTAGGCCGCGTAGATGCTGAAAAGTGAAACTTGCGATCGATTCGAGGCACTTTTTGGTACAGCAAAATTGTGCACATTTAGTAGGTAAACTTATATGAAGCACCCTACAACCACGGTAACCAACCTGATCGGGTTTGTTTCTCACTGTCCATGACAACATTGTTGCGGGATCCTTCTAAACATCATATTTAGGCCGCGTAGATGCTGAAAAGTGAAACTTGCGATCGATTCGAGGCACTTTTTGGTACAGCAAAATTGTGCACATTTAGTAGGTAAACTTATATGAAGCACCCTACAACCACGGTAACCAACCTGATCGGGTTTGTTTCTCACTGTCCATGACAATATTGTTGCGGGATCTTTCTAAACATCATATTTAGGCCGCGTAGATGCTGAAAAGTGAAACTTGCGATCGATTCGAGGCACTTTTTGGTACACCAAAATTGTGCACATTTAGTAGGTAAACTTATATGAAGCACCCTACAACCACGGTAACCAACCTGATCGGGTTTGTTTCTCACTGTCCATGACAATATTGTTGCGGGATCTTTCTAAACATCATATTTAGGCCGCGTAGATGCTGAAAAGTGAAACTTGCGATCGATTCGAGGCACTTTTTGGTACACCAAAATTGTGCACATTTAGTAGGTAAACTTATATGAAGCACCCTACAACCACGGTAACCAACCTGATCGGGTTTGTTTCTCACTGTCCATGACAATATTGTTGCGGGATCTTTCTAAACATCATATTTAGGCCGCGTAGATGCTGAAAAGTGAAACTTGCGATCGATTCGAGGCACTTTTTGGTACACCAAAATTGTGCACATTTAGTAGGTAAACTCATATCTAGCACCCGACAACCACGGTAACCAACCTGATCGGGTTTGTTTCTCACTGTCCATGACAATATTGTTGCGGGATCCTTCTAAACATCATATTTAGGCCGCGTAGATGCTGAAAAGTGAAACTTGCGATCGATTCGAGGCACTTTTTGGTACACCAAAATTGTGCACATTTAGTAGGTAAACTTATATGAAGCACCCTACAACCACGGTAACCAACCTGATCGGGTTTGTTTCTCACTGTCCATGACAATATTGTTGCGGGATCCTTCTAAACATCATATTTAGGCCGCGTAGATGCTGAAAAGTGAAACTTGCGATCGATTCGAGGCACTTTTTGGTACACCAAAATTGTGCACATTTAGTAGGTAAACTTATATGAAGCACCCTACAACCACGGTAACCAACCTGATCGGGTTTGTTTCTCACTGTCCATGACAACATTGTTGCGGGATCCTTCTAAACATCA